>NC_134703.1:42829004-43129004 GCF_043290135.1 Rhipicephalus microplus
AGCCCCTGTTCTTCCAAACTCAATAAACCGATATTGGCATTGTAAGCACCTGACAACATAGGCTGGCTGTAGCACAATCGTCCCGGAAATAAATCGATGTACCACTGCAGCAGAGAGCACACAGCGTTGTCCATCTCGCCCTTTTCTATTTTTTCGTTCCTGTATGTGTTCCCGGAAAGCGAAATGCGCACTGAAGCACCTCTTCACCCATACACCTGGTTGGTTTAGTGCTCATAGCGAGCAGAAGTTTCGACGCTGTCACGACACCCATAGAATAAGCCGTGCTACCATGTCGTATATCTAACGCAGAGTGTTTTATTTATTTCCACAGTGAGAGTGAATGTTCGGACGCAACGGGAAGCCCCGCAGATTCATTGAGTCTACTCTCATTGCACTATGGAATGGCGGCCTTTTCAGAGCGACGCCAACAGTGGGGTGGGTAATCGGCTACGGCATGTAAGTACACGCTACGCGATAGAGGACAGAGTGCGCTCGACTGCGCCCACGTTTGCACCGATAATAAAAGATCCCCAGGTGACACGGCCACCCGGTGCTTCCCACGCACGTGGCCGGCTCGTTCTGCTGCGCCTTGGGGCCGAGGAAAGAGCGCCACGGTGAACTGACTGTCTATTGGGGAAACTGTGTCCGCGTATCAAACATGCGATTCTGCGCAAGTTCTCTTGAGCCTGCAGGGCTGAATGGGCAATACTCGCGGCGCGTATGTTTGGCTCAGGTAAGTCTTGCCCCTTTCGCAGACACGAGCGGACCAAAAAGATTAAATGATGTTAGCGCAGCTTCCGTTGGGGCCGCTCTACCAAAGAGACGGCGGAGCTTATGGGCGCGCAGGTTGTTCTGTCTCTTGCGGTTTTCTGAAGTTTTGCAAATTGTCTCTTTGTTTCTCACTCTTTCTTTTTATGGCGAAGCTCATTAAGGCGTGGGTTCGTCATCACCTGTATGCATGCATGTATGTAGTAACCACCTCACAGCATATCGACGCAGTGAATGATGATGAGTGGGGCGAAGCTACGGAGGGTTTTATTGAAAAATTATGAATAATTCACTGGCCGCGTCCGTCCTTCTTCTGTCTGTCTTTCTGATACACGTGCGGATGCACGGATGGACGCATGAATGGACAGATGCCCGAATGGACGCCCGGACGTGCGCATGGACAAACGCGCGGATGGACGCATTGACGGATGGAAGGACGCGCGGATGAACACATGGACGGACGCATGGACGAACAGATGAGAGAATGAACGGACAGACGGAAGCACGGACAGATTGACGGACGCTTCGCCTCACTCATAATTAACTACGTGGATATGCTGTGACATTTTCCCCATTCTCTCGCTTTTTATATATGCTGTTTGTGCCTCGGTGTACCTCTATTCATTTCTTTCTTGCTGTGCCTCTTTACTTTTGGCTGCTGACCCGCAGGTAGAGGGATCAAATCCCGGTTGTGGCGGCTGCATTGCCGATGGAGACGGAAATTCTGTAAGCCCACGTGCTCAGATTTGGGTGAACGTTAAAGAACCCCAGGTGGTCGAAATTTCCGGAGCCCTCCACTACTGCGTCTCTCATAATCATATGGTGGTTTTGGGAAGGTAAACCCCACATATCAATCAATCAATATCAATCAATGTGCCTCTATACTTTTTTCTCTTTCTCAGTCTGCTTATCTTTTTTCTCTTTGTTCCCCTTTCTCTTTCCCCCTTTCTGTATTTCTCGCTTCATCTTTTTTCATCTCGACGTCTATTTCCTTCTCCCATTTCCTAATTTATCTCTCTCCTGTCCTTTTTTCTATTTATACCTTTCTTTACCTTGTTTCAAAGCTTTGCTTTACTCTCTACAGTTCTCTATTTCCTCATCCAACTGATTCTACGTAGCCGGCCTTCTAGCTGCATTGTGCGATAAGATACTATGCTATGTTATATTATGCTATACTTTGGTAGTGTGCACAGATAGCCAAGTAGTCAAGACGCTCGACGTCTGATCATGGTTACGTGGGTTTCAATCGGACCCCGCGAAAAAAATATTTATTTCAAAGTTTCTCGCTTTCCCCCTTTCTTTATTAGATGCGAAGCAGCTCTTCTACTAGCCAGTGTAATGCTGTCCGTCCGTGTCTCCGTGCCAACGCGCCGAAACACGCCCCCCTCACCGCAGTTGTTGGGGCGGTGCCAAGTAGGTCACGTCTTCCCTTGCAGTGCGCGGTGACGTCACTCTCTCTCTCACCTGCCACGCGCTCGCTGCGAGTCACCTCTCTCTCGCTTCACCCTCTCCACCACTCGCAACATTTGAGCACACATCCAGTGAACACTCTTTCAGTTCGTTTATCTGTGACGAAGAGGACACCGGAAAGCGAAGCTGCTTCGCCGGCCGATACATGCACCAAAGCGATTTCGCCTAACCCAGCCGTCGCCAGCGTTGCGAAGGTTAGCAGAGCCAATCGCGTTCGCAAATGGCGACGTTACGCCTGCAACACCAACGAGGCGTGAGCCAGGGAAGTCGAACGCCAGCGTCGACAGTGGAAGACCAATGACACCGACGAGGCGCGAGTGCAAAACGCGGACGGTGTCCGTGCGCAACGCTGCTGCGTCGCATCCCATCAGGGTTCTCTTTAGGAAGATGTCATTAATTTTTTCTTTTTCTTCTCGTTGCATCGCCCACCAGAGTTATTTCACCCAGCACCGGAGGAATCAGCGAACGTGTCTTGAGAACGAAGCACAAGATGAAGAGGACGACGACGATGATGAAGAGGAGGACGAAGCGAGCACCTGCTCCCTCTCCAGAGTCAGTGACGTTTGCGAAATACAATGCATACACACTCTGCAGAAGCTACGCTGCTCTCTCACGAAATTTTGCAATCCTGTCGGGCTAGAGTGCATAAACTCCCTTCAATAGTAAAATAACTCATGTTGCTGAGAGTAATGTAAAAATTATATTTATTACGCACTTTATACAATCTAACAGTGACGGGAAGGTTGCTGACTCATTGCAGGAGTTAAAGTTCAAAGAGGTTTGAGCGTTGAAGTCAATCACTGGTCGTTTTTTTACTACTTTTCCCGATTTCATTTGCAATTCAAAGTGGCTGCTTGGTTGCTTGTATTCTATTACATTTTATTACTTCAGTATTAAATTCATCATTTTCGCCTTTTTCTTTCTTTATTAGACACATCTTAAGATTTTAATAAATAGTTCTGCTAGAAAATCTATATGGTTCGTGGTCAATCCCGCAGCGTAGATGTGCCACGCATTCAAGGATCTACTCTACTCTACTTCATACCGATTTGGTGCTGGCACCTGACGCAACACCAGCTGCGGCCGTGCGCACTTGTTCCGAAAGGAAATGTCATCACCCAGCGATGTTTTTCCAATCCACACATAAACGCCTTACGCCCAGTTGAAAAGATCTGCTTTAAAACAGTAGTGAAATGACCATTGCGAAAATATATGCATGATGGTGCGGAGGCTAGATACCCGCACTAGGGTGAATATTTCGACAACAAGGAAGCTTCATTGCAGAGAAATTCGCATGCATTTACTTGTAGCGTGGGGTTAGACACTGGCGAACGCCTATTTTCTTCTCACAGCGCACCAACCATGTGGCACTCTATTGGGACTAGTTTTTCACATTTAGACAAGAGCAGCTTTTTAAATAAAAGTGTTATGACAAACGGCATCTGTTGTCTTCACATACAAAATTTAGGTTGAGTCGAAAATATTTAATTTTAATGTCACATTAAGTACTCTCCCGCCGACATGTTTAAAAAATTGGTTAACCAGCTATTGTTTGTTTACTTGTGGACACTAAGGGACACCACAATTTACTCCACTCTCACTTTGTTTAAATATCAAAAGACACGCGTAATCTGAGGTACTAATCATTGAAAGTGAAGGACCAGATTGAGGCGGTATCGTAATTCAGCCCACAGGTAACGCGCCCGCTGTGTGACGTCAAACAAGAACTTTACGGGACGAGCTTCTCAAAAAAAAAACGCGCGTCGCAGCTGTGTGTGCTCAGAAGAAACAGCATGCTTGTCTGAAATGCACAAGTGTACTACTTCTTCCTTATGCGTGATGTTTCATGCTTATCTGCCTCTTGCTTAAGATCTCATTTGACGCAAAGACCTGTATGTGCACGGGCATCTTTGAAACCAGGTATACTTTGTGGTGGATCAGAATGCTAGATACGGAAGAAAAATTTCCTTCTGATTCATTAGTGAACCACGATGCTACCAAGCATTGGCAGCCTTCTATCGCTTCCTCAGTTGGATTGTAGTCAGTCAGTCAGTCAGTCAGTCAGTCAGTCAGTCAGTCAGTCAGTCAGTCGGTCGGTCGGTCGGTCGGTCGGTCGGTCGGTCGGTCGGTCGGTCGGTCGGTCGGTCGGTCGGTCGGTCGGTCGGTCGGTCGGTCGGTCGGTCGGTCGGTCGGTCGGTCGGTCGGTCGGTCGGTCGGTCGGTCGGTCGGTCGGTCGGTCGGTCGGTCAGTCAGTCAGTCAGTCAGTCAGTCTCTTTCTTTCTTACTTTCTTTCTCTCTTTCTTTCTTTCTTTCTTTCTTTCTTTCTTTCTTTCTTTCTTTCTTTCTTTCTTTCTTTCTTACTCACACCACTCAGAGATAAACAGACAAGGAACTTTATTGAGGTCCTGGGAAGCGAGCCAGTGCAGTCTTGCAGGAACCCCTGACTTGCTGTCGGCTAATCCCTTATTGGAGCTGGGAGGCCATGCCTTACCGCTGTCTTACTGGCACTCTGAACTGCATTCAACTGATCTTCCCGTTTGGAGCTCGTGATTGCCTTCTGCCAGTCCTCTCCTTTGTTGAAGTCCTTTAACACAAGGCACTGCCAGAGAATGTGGGCATAAGTTGCAATTCTTTGTGCCATCGAGGCAGGGCACTTGCCTTAAGCAGACCACGTTGCTTCAATATGCGACCTAACTTTCTGACAAACTGTGCAATACAAGCGCGATTTACAGGTGAGCGACATACAGAAGTTGCAAAAGAGATCAAGACAATAAAAAGAGAAAGGCTCTCCGAAACACTGGGACATCCTTGTTTAAGTTATCCGAATTGCTCCGCTGTATTTTTTCCGCTTCCTTGGCAAGAATGGTATTTTTTCTTTCTTTTTTTTTGTAAAAACTTCACGCGGGAGTGCGCTAACCATTCTTCGCGTTCACGCGCTGTCATCATTGCAGGCTAAGCGAAACGCCGAGTCGACCGGGACCTTGTCCGGAGCTCGGTGTCAGCTTTCTTTCAAACCTACCGCGAATGTGCTTCCCCCCCCTCAAAGCGCGACGCTATCGCCGGGAGCAAAGTTTGTGATTGCATCTCTTCCCCTGAATTTCCCTCGCCTATCTTTTTTTTTTTCACGACCATCCGCATGGTTGCGCAGGGCCGCGTTGACAAATCGTTGCGTGTTGGACGAAAAGAAATTAAAAAACGCGTACGCCTTTAACTGCATTGCTTTCCGCTGCTGACATTCCTGCGGTTGTTTGAAGGACGTTGCACCCTGAGCGCAAGTGCCTCAAAAGGTGGTTGAGTAAAGGAAGCGGATAACCTGAAAGTGGGAGAGAATTACTTCACGAAACCAGTCGGGTAATCTATAGTCACGTGTACGAATAACCTCTTTCTCTTTTATTCTCCACAGGAAGATGGTAGATGGCATAGGTGCAAGAGGCAATCCGTTGTATACCAGCTCTCCGTAGCGCTAAGCTACGGAGAGCAGGTATACAACGGTATTAAGAGCGGGTATACAGGTATTAAAAGAGCGCCGCTCCACCGTCAGCTCTGGCGCCAGTCACAACAGCTTCCCCCTCGCTAGATGAGTCGCGGAGGTCATCACCGCTGCTGCTCGAAGGGACGATGAAATGGTCCGCATTTGAAAGTCAGGAACTCGCCTTTGCTTGCCGCATGGTCTGGGTAATTGCCGAAATCTTCAACAGCGTCTGGCTGACTGGGCGCCGAAGGGGCTGAGAGCCCCCCCAGTAGACCGGCTTATGCACAATGGCGTCTGCCCAGACGAATCGCCGGGCCAAACGTGACAGCAGTTATTTTGTTCTTGCGTTTAGTTGTGCAAAGCCCGTAGCCAGGAAATTTTTTCGATGGGGAGGAGGGCACTTGTTGAAGGCCTCGAAGCCTTTGTTCATCCGTCCATCCATCCATCAACTATGTAAAATTGTTAACAATGTGAAAACCATTTTCACGTAGCGAGAATCAAGTTTTCTTGCCATCTGTGTACCCATTGAATTAGCGCTACTAAACCATATATTAAAATGATATCTCACGAACTCCACCAGCTCTCAACCCTACTGTAATATACGAAATCCACTAACGCCATCTAGTGATGTTATTTTCAAGGACACATACGCACAATGCCATTTAGAGAGCAATTGATGAACTATATGTGGCTACATACATACTACATACAAACGCAGGAGAGAATGGCCCACATGCTAAGCATCTTCTCCCCGAAGATGTTAGACGTTGCTCAGATTTAACCCCTGACTGAGGCTGCTGTGGTCACAAGGTAAGCCATCTCTCTCGTCGTTACAGTTATGGTTAGAGTGCTAACAAAAGCTACACAGAATAGCAAGGACGCCATACTGATGCCTCCCGTAAACAACGTTTAATGAACCTCTAAACTAAAATGTATCCCTCAGGCAACTTCTAAAGAAGATTATGCACAGTGCTTTTGTTGGGGCAGGTAAAGAGAATTTATTAGCGTAGTTACTGTGGCGGCATCGTTGCTATACCATAACAAAATGCAGTTATAGATCACCTGAAGTTTATTAAGTGTAGGAAAATAAAGAAAGGAAAATACATCTGTTCCAAAGAGAACAATACGCTACGTGTAATAATAGGCTACAAATTAAGCCGGCACGTTGACCCATACTACGTTTTTCTCTTAATACACGAAGCGAATACATCAAAGGAGCGCATCTGAAGTTTATAGTCAAGGTAATAACAACGTTTCTCGTTGCCAAGATCTTTCTTTTTAAAACGAGGGAATAGCAATATTTGTCCTTGTAATGGTTTGTAAACAATATGTGAGCCTACGCAAAATAGTGGAAACTGTAAATTTAGGCGCCGGTTTTTTATGTTAGACATAATATTATTGTGAACTAGTGTACCTCAATGTCTCTACCACGCAGAACATCGTCTCTCAGTGCCTCTGCGAAGCAAGTTCTTGAAACGTTCACCCTCACGATGTAGTCTGACATGGCAGGGCGACTACACCGGACTGGTGTTTTCCTGACAAACAATATTTTTACAACAATATAGAGTGCATGAAGTTGTATTTTTTCGCAGAACAACAAACTTAATTAGTTGCCTTTCGAATCAGCCAAATTGGGTTTCGTTGAGAAGGTGCCTGCTCGGACCTGTGTATTTGATGAGATGCGCTGCACCGTAGAAGTAGCAGAGCTGCAGCTTCACAGTCCCTAGGGTGCCGCTTGGAGGCACTCCTCGACTAGTAACCAGCGTCACATCCACAGTGTTCCTTAAATCACATTTTCTTAAGTTGACAGCTTCTACCACGTGCAACGCTGTGAGCCTCGTGCGATAACAAAGGCAAGGAAGCAATGGAAAAAGAAAACTCAAGAGAATTTGAGCGAACTGCAATGCAGGCGCGCGCGTGCCCGTTTTACCTTTGCATTCTTTTTAGCTGAGGTATATTGGAACCAACTTACATGAACCTGATTACACTTACTGTTCAAGATAAACAAAGAAAACTTCGTACGATGTAATATAAAGCTAAGCGCACAAAAATAAGAATTATAAGGCTCGTTGATAAAGCACACATTGCAAGGAACGAGAGAATGTGTCTGTGTATATCTGACATATGCTGCTTGCTCGTGTTTGTTGCGCTGAGTTTTCAAAATGGAGGTTTCAAGAAACCAAGAATCTCAAACATGCGGACGTTTTAAGAGCTTGCTGTGCAAGCTTCTAATGATCGCACCTTGTCCGGCAGACACCGGCATGTGCACCACTGCTGTCTCTGTACACCTATCCGACCACCGCTGTCAGCATCCTCTCCGGTGATTCCGACAATGCTCACTATATGGCGCACCGCCACTCAAGGCGTTGATTTTCAGCTTGACTGAATTCATCCTCGCTCTTCGGAACGTGCGTTCCCGCAAAGCACACGTTCATGACCTTGAACGTGTCCCACAAACGCAATTCTTGCAGAAAAGTAGAGAGACTTGCGGTAACAAAGCCATTCGTTTAAACGAGTAGGTTAAAGTGTGGAGGCACAATGACGGAACTAGCAGTGAACAAAAGATTTAAAAAAAAGAAGAAAGAAATAAACGTGGTGAATCAAGGAACGTGAGGGAATACAACGTATTATCGAATGAATTTACAATGACCGGTAGTCATCAAAGGATACAGGACCCCAAGATCTTTAAAAAATATATACGCAATACCACACTGGAACTCATTCTTCATTCTTTTTCTGCAGTCATTCCAGTCAACTCAATTTGTTTATGCTAACAAGATTGCTCCACCTTGCCGCAGTGTATCCTAAACGTATTTCGTTTTTGAGGCACGTACGTGAGGACATATATGCACGCCAGGCGTGTGCAGTCGTGACTGACTTCGTAATCTTTTCATTTCAAGCTCCAACAAACGCGTTGCTACTCATTAAATTTGGCGATTTAGAGTCTATAGAGTGACATTGCCGTGAGAGAAAAGTAACAGGAAAAGTAAACGCGGAAACCGCTGATGCGTGCATGGGACTGCGGGAAACTTCATATCGTTTTTGGGATCTCAGCATAGCTTTGTTTTATTTTTGTCTAATTTACATTTGATGCTGTCTCATTGTTAGGCTGATTAGTCTGAGGAAGGAATAATATAGTTGTGAAGTTTTCACTTCATGTAAATTTAGGTCCTGTAAACCGGCAGCCCGCAGAAACATCTCCTCGATACACAGAAAAACAATACGTGTCGTGGCGCGCGTGAGGAAAGCGAGACCAGGAATAATTGGATTGCAGTGTGATGGTGCGCTTGTAGACCGAGAAAAGAGGGCTCGAAAAGAGTCAGCCTACAAGAAGGCAAAGTGGTCAATGATACACACGTGAGGACAGGCTTATTTAATTATACTGCGTTCATAATATCTAAGATGAACATCTCGCTACACGAAGCATCTCTCCAGCTGGACTGATGGATGTCTGTGAACTTTGTCTGAGCTTCAGTGTGCCATATCTGCGACTGTGTTATTAAATGCGAAGTATTTTTTGCTGACACTATATATATATATATATATATATATATATATATATATATATATATATATGTATATATATATATGTATATATATCTGTCTTTGAGCGTATATGTCTGTCTATCTATCTATCTATCTATCTATCTATCTATCTATGGGTCGGGGTGCTCTTGGGATAGATATGTAGGGTTTAATGTCCCAAAACCATCATACGAATATTAGAGAGGCCGTAGTGGAGGGCTCCGGAAATTTCCACCACCTGGGGTTCTTTAACGTGCACCCAAAGCTGAGCGGACGGGCCTACAGCATTTTCGCCTTCATTGAAAGTACAGCCGCCACACCCGGGATTCAATCCCGCGACCTCTCGTGATCACACCCTTTAACTTTGGGTAGACGAAAAATTAGTATGAGAGCGTAAGATCGTCTGACGAGTATGACGAATATGAATAATGTTAAAATCTTAATAAGAATATAGGCAATGTAACGTGTGTGCCTTTTGTAGCGGGTGCCTGTCTTTAAACAATGAAGCCATTGTGATAATCACTTGTCCGTTCGCCCTATGGCAACGTACGCTTGTACGTCACATTATTACTACAATATTTCGTGTTGTATTGTGAGTCATGTATACAGGACGCGTGTGTTTGTAAATAATGAAAGCTGCTTTCACTGCATTTCCAAGCAGAGGAATTTTTTTTCGCTGTATTCACCAGCAGACGTGTGTTTTTGTGGTAAAACACCCACTTGCCACTCAAACGATTTGAGTTTGATCTCCACTTAGAGACAGAATTTGTTGTTATTTATTTTATTTTCATCAATCCAGATTGTTTTTTTCACGCACAAATTAATGAATTTTCCATGAAAACAACAACTCCGACACCAACGCTGATGCCGATGCCGCGATTTCTGCGAAACGAGCTCTTTATTACTAGCACGCTAAAAAGCAAAAAGCAAACAAGGACACAAAACTGTACATGTTCGTGTCAGTTTCAATGAGCACGTGGAGATAGACGAACAGATGCGTTATTCGCGAAGTTGTTTTTTTTTCACTGTCGCATGAAGGAATGGCCGAACACTTGGTAAACACTGCCTGCTTTTTATTTCAGCGGTGAATAATTGCACGAATGTTTTTGTTAGTTTCCTCATCAAGCTGACTATTTTGCTCAGCATGCCAATTTTTAAAACGCTCTCTAGCACGGCATCATAACATCACTATATTATAGTGCATACAATTAGCCACTATAACTGCTGGTCATAAACTGTGTTATGTAAGTAGACCTAATAAAAAAGTATACAAACACCCAACAAGACAATATTTTGCTCACTATAACTTGTTTCATTAAATCTTCTCAAAAGAGCCAAACGTGTTATATCAAAAAAGTGTTCAAGAACTTGATGAGGAAATTTATGCGATTTTTAAAGAAAGCTCCAAGTACCCGGCCCCATTATATTTCAACAAAATTGTATGTTTTTTGTAATTAAAAAAATGAATATATGCAATGGGAGGGCTACACTGCTATTCTTTTTTTATTATTTTTCGCTTTTGTTTCTGAAGCACACTGCTGCGAAAAAGGTTCTCAAGAGTCGCCGACGGTTTGGATATTCTCTGGAGAAAAAACACCGGGCAAAGCTGCTGCTTGCTTGTTATAAGAACCTATACAAAGGGATTATATATTGAACGTAACATATGCCGTTCATTCATCATTTTACGCTTTCATTCTAACAAGCGCACGAAGCAATTGAGAAAACAAGATTGCTCTTTAATAAGTAGGGACTAACATGAACTTCTTTTGTTGTGTGAGTTTCGTTTTCAGTAATGTATATCGAATACTTACATCAAAGAGAAAAACAAATGGGAGTTATCTTAGTTTGCGAAAGTTATCAAAATATTAATTTTTTCGTCGTCAGAGGCGAAAGCAACAGCTCGATTGTTCATGGCAGAGATTCAAGGACCTTCGTATATAAGCGTCACGTTTAGTTACCGTTCTCGTACATTTAGCGCTATACTCTTTTGTCACGTAATGTACTAAATGTGCCGATGCAGTTGCTCAAAAACTCACAGTGGCCATATGCAATCGCATGACATGACCCCAAGGCAAAATCTATGTGCCTCATTTTTCCGAGCCTTTTTTTCTACTATTATTGGAAGCAACACAAAACTACGTTTTCCCTCTGTGTGTGTGTGCGTGTGTGTGTGTATGCTGTTTTAATGTGTTTGCGCTTGTGTTTGTGCACGTGTGTTTGCGTGTATGTATACGAGCATGCGTGCGTGTGTACGCATGGACGCACGCACGCACATAGCTGCTAATATGAGTTCAAGAAAAAAAGCACTTCTCAACTTCTGAAAGTTTCTTCTGTCAAGACACACTTTCTCGTGCAGCAAATTGATTCTTTGGGCTAGAATATATTTCGGCGTTACCTTTCTTTCTCCGAAAATTTGTCAGTTTTTGCAGCGTGATGAATTCTTGTTACACTTAGGCATTTGTCACCTTACCATCTACCATTTTCTGCAATGCTCTGGAAGATCCTGTCTTTTTGGCACTGACAGACAAATGTCTTATAAACAAAATATCACAGTGGTAAGAAAATTTGATGGGTTAAAAACTTCATATTGGGTTTAGTAACGTCTTCAATGTTCGTGGCATTCTGCCTATTGCAGACATGACGGGAAAGAAAAATATTGCATAGACAATGTTTACAGCATTATGGGCGACCTTTCTTGTACATGCTCCATATGACTTTACGGGAGCCTTTTGCGACCTCTAAATTATATGCCATCGTAAAAGAGACAAAGAAAAGCAAAGTGGTGACACAGCGTTGTGAGGCATCACCGGCCGTTTATGCGCAGCCTGAGGCGCAGCGCAATATACCCATGAGGCACGATATGGCGTTGTCGCAGAACAATAAACTTAACTTCCTTAGGTTCAGAAAAGGTTTAAAAAAATCAAGGACCATTCTTTAAACTTACCAATGTAAGATATCGCAAGAACAAAAGTTTTCTATGTTCCAGCATACATTATTTGATGGTTATAGGAGTTTCCCAAGAAAAACACTGTCAGCATTGAAAAGAGAACCCCACTTTAGGCTGTTTCAGTACGCCGCAGAGGCATTAGCATTTTGTTTTGTTTTATCATGTAGAGAATTTTATTAGCATCGCGAAACCAGTTGTTCAGACATATACAAATTCTCAAACACACTAGCCTGAGCGGAGAAAGTAACTGAAAGTATATACGGCTACGCGAAACTCATTTTTACATGCTAGCAGATAGTGCATACAAGGATCAAGGAAAGAGAAATAGTTGCGAACGAGTAGAAAGGTACAAAAGAACAACTGCGTCAAGACCAAAAACATTCACTACAAAATTGAGTTACAATCAATCAATCAATGCTTACTTCATCCGGCGTACTTTCCAAGAGAGCAAAGACAAAAAAAAAACGACACACAAAAGATGGAGGCTAACACGTGTACAACATTATTTTGACATCCTACGGGAGTGACATACGTGGAGATTGGAATCTGTAATGAGAAGAAACCACAGTGATTCATGACCGGCTAATCTCATGCAGCGAAAGCGTTCCTCATAGTGTGTTTAACGAACGATATCTAAAAAGATTGCGGTAGAATAGATACATTATTGTATAACCAAATGCATTACTGCACTTTCGTTATAAAGACGGCTGGATTACATGTACTTCTAAAACTCTCGATGGTGTAAGTTCTTTCGCACAAAGAAAGTCAAGTTTTTTCGTGAAAGAGTCCCCTTACAGTGACGGAAATCATCGTCTTTTACAGGGAAATAACTGATAAAAACGCAGATAAAATTATACAGATGATACACGCAAATACTGTAATATATATAAAGCATTCATCGGCTCAGAACGCTTGAAAAACCGAAATGTGCTAGAGAAGATGCTCGCTTCTTTATCGTTTAACTTTATTGCACTGTTAGAAATTTCAGTTCTTTTTCTGGGGTGAATGATTCCCGAATGGTAATAGAAGTGACAGAAAAACCGAGGATTGATTGAAGGTTGTGTCTCCACTGTTGAAATTCAGAAAAGGCGTCGACTCACAAATCGCCAATATGACTGTACAAAAACAGGTCACCTTTCACTTCGCACTCATGAAAGTCAATAGGACGGCAGACATTTCATCCTCGTGCATTCGCAATGACACAAAAGTGAGGGGACCCTAAAGTTTTACCCTTACGAGTTGAGTGCGATAGCGATTGGTTGGTTGGTTGTTCCTCAAAGTCCTGGCACAACACATCACGGGGGACCGTTAATGAAACAAACGGTACCTAATCTTTGAAATTTAATTGCCTTAACAGACGAGATTTTCAGATCGAGATGTTTTAACAAAGAACATATTTGTAAACCACGAATCAGATATAGAATAAACAGAACTAGTAAAAAAGAAAAACCAACAAGCTAATATGGTTCAAAATAAATAGACTTTATGCCTGAGCTTAACATTCTATTCGTTTTGTTTCCTTTAGAAAATCGCAGACGGCCTTGCAAATGTTCCTGTGCTTAATTCCTTTTCAGTTGCTGCAAAGGAAAGGGCCACCGGAAACGATAAATTTAAAGCCAACCTACGAAGAGGTTCTTATAACATTCTCTTTATTTTATTTGTAAATAACCTGTATGTTAAGACGGAAATTATGCGGATATTCACTCTCGTTGCAGTGAAGGACTAATGGAGACTTTGCCAGACCAGACCTGCGTAGATCAAATTCAGTGGGAGGACCCGGCACGGTAGTCTCGTAATTGATATCTCCACCAGTATAGAGGAGCACCCAGGTGTACTTAAGATGATTTTCCCTGCTGTACTTAAGATGAAAAAACTCGATATAAATCGTGATAGCAATCTTCTGTTCCTAGTACGTAACACTTGGAGCATGAAACCTTTTCGAACCTGCTATGCGCCCACTACGTGGCCTCAAGCAGACAGGCACAGTAGGGTGAATGCCATGGATTACCAGCTCTAAACTACAAAGTCATTATAATAATCACATTTTCTACAGCCCGGTTCGTGCGAATTGAAGGTAGCAGCCATCCACGCCTTCCACGCCTTCAAGGTTGCCCTTGCGAAACCTGCTGGGGTGTTCTTGGCTGAAGATTGAGTGGATTTAACTTTGCAGTCTCAGTGTTAGAATCTCTAGTTTATCTCTTTCTGAGTCTAACCCCATCTCTAGTGCTCATGTCGACTACTTCTTTTGGCCAGGCGCGATACGCCTGGTCAGCGTTCCTGAAGCCTAATGAATCGCCACTACACTCCTTTTTCCGCAGTGGTATTGACAGCATTGCCGTGGCACTGGTACCTACGAATGGAGGCTTCATCAGACTTACGAACCCTCAGGTGGTCCAAAAGAAACTTAAAGCCAATTAAAACCGTTTCCAGACCATCACAGATGTGCGCCCATTTGGGCGTGGAGGTATTGCGTGTAGGTCGCAGGATGAGACCTGCGTGCAGGATCTTTTCAAATGCACCTTGTTTGCCGCTACCCCATGGTGAGTGCGGCCCCGCCGCGGTGGTCTAGTGGCTAAGGTACTCGGCTGCTGACCCGCAGGTCGCGGGAGCGAATCCAGGCTGCGGCGGCTGCATTTCCGATGGAGGAGCAAATGTTGTAGGCCCGTGTGCTCATATTGCATTGTAACAATATTTGGGTACACGTTAAAGAACCCCAGGTGGTCGAAACTTCCGGAGCCCTACACTATGACATCTCTCATAATCATATGGTGGTTTTGGGACGTTAAACCCCACATATCAATCAATCAACTCCAGTGAGTGATTTCATTCCGCCTCGCCTTGCATGTGCCAAGGGCCTTTTACGGGGAGTCGACTCCAAGCTGACTCTAGCTGAGACCCTAGACACGCTCTCTGGAGCAGGCGTAATTTCAATTTACCGATCTAATCGCCTAGTCGATAAAGAGAGGGTACCAACCGAATCTGTCATTGCGACATTTGTGGGTACAAAATGCCCGTCAGAAATAAAATTATGGCCATTGATCTTTCGAGTAGAGTCCCTCGCTTTTCGTCCAATTCAGTGCAAAAACTGCTGGAGATTCGGCCACAGTGCGGGAGGATGTAAATCTAACGTTCGTTATTATAGCACCTGCGGAGAGAGCCATTCTTCAAACAAGTGTACTGCAACAACGGGAAAGTGTTGTCTCCGTGGGGGGGGGGGGGGGGGGGGTCACTGCGGCGACAACTCTGACTGTCCCGCTCGTTCCCAGGAGGTTCAAATTCTAGAAGTTATTGACCACTGCCGCTGTTCTTGAAGGAAAGCCATTGACATAGTTAAAGACAGGGCTTTTGGATACTCTGGCATTACAATGCGCTGCACTTCCAGTATGGATTCAAATCTATCGCAGGATATTGAAACTGCTGTGGAAAAGGCAGTATGGCAATGGATAAACTCATACCTAACCTTTCCGACTGTTTGGTGCAAACACTTTCAAGTCATATTGGGCAAAGAGTTCAGATTAGTACAGAATCTGCAGTATCGGACATTACTAGCGATGCCTCTAAGCTATGCAATGTAGCATTGGACGAATTTTCTGCATCTGCAGACAAGGCTAAGCAGTCAGCAGCACAGGTGCACTTGGACCGACACACGCCTCAGCCGAGCACAAGTGCTACAACAGATATGGAACTCGACATGCGAACTAATAAACGTACCAGAGCCCCCATCTCCACCGATCTCAACTCAAAAAACTAAACGGAATGAGTCAGCTATTTCGCGTAAAGATGCCAACAAGGGCGCGGCATGCCTCTGTGGTGCGCCTCAACACCATAGGTAGGTTGAGGGTACTACAGTGGAACTGCCATTCTATATTCTCAGCCTCAACCGACTTACATTACTTTTGGAATCATTTTATTCTTGATATTATAATTCTCCAAGAAACTTGTCTTACACCAGATAAAAATTTCCATCTTGCAGCTTTTCATTCTTTTCGATTAGATCGCCCATCACGTGGTGGTGGTTTGATGATCCTTCTATCAAGTAAGTTATTCCATAGGGCAAAAATTTCTTTCAGAATGTTAGACTCGGATTGTGACATATTAGCATCAGACATCGACGACGCTGCTACGTAGCCTCCGCAGTCCCCCCTAAGGAAGGAACCAAGTCGGTTCCGAAACGACGGGTTTCTTCAAAAACGTTTGGTTGGCGTTTAAATCATCTCCCAGTTTCATACCCAACCAGAGAGACTTTTGTCGAAT
Source organism: Rhipicephalus microplus (assembly GCF_043290135.1). Classification (NCBI taxonomy): domain Eukaryota; kingdom Metazoa; phylum Arthropoda; class Arachnida; order Ixodida; family Ixodidae; genus Rhipicephalus; species Rhipicephalus microplus. Next base: position 42,845,441 of record NC_134703.1, read on the forward strand.
GTTTACTTTCAAGCATCAGGCATGTGTCTCCCCGGATACCATCCTTTTTCAATTATAAATTGTTACTTCCCCTCCAGTGTGCAAAGTACGCGTTATCTTGACAGTGTTTTGGTAGCATTTAGAGAGAAAATTGTACTCACAGGAGACTTTAATTCACATAATTTTTCTTGGGGCTTAAGGACAGATTTTTGTGGTAGGCGACTGTGGTAATGGACTATTGATCACAACCTCTCGTGTCTGAATAAAAGCCATGTAACATTTGTCGAGGTCAGACTTGCTCAGTATTAGATTTAATGTTTTGCTCCAATGTAATCAAGGTTTTGTCATGGGCTCTTCTGACAGCTAACAGCGACAATCTAACATCGACAATCTTCCAGTAGTTTTTATGTTACTTTTCTAACAATAACTTTAAATCAACCAAAACGCACGTACACCAACCATAGCAAATTTCAAGCCTGCCTCCGTTCTGCCATTTCTAATCTTGGAAATGCCAGTACTAAGGAGATTGCATCCACAATTGGTTCAGTGTGGAGGGATCTAAAAAAAATTCCGAATTTTCTATTCCATCGAATAAACGATCCTCCTCTCATTGCTAGAGCGATGAATGCACGCGCGATTTTAGAAGACGAAAAGCCGCTTGGAAAAAACTTCTTCGTAATCAAAGCCCAACAAACTGGAAGGACTATCCATTCCTTGCTGGCGTATTTATCCGTACAGTGAACCGCGCGAAAGAATAATAAGACAGTAGACATTTGGATTATCTTTCTAAATAAAAAATAAGCGTGCTTTGTTCGCTTATCTCCGGACTAGAAAAGTACTGCCAAAACATTTAACGTTGTAATCATGTGTCTTGATGCCGCAGGAAATGAATACATAGCGCAAGGTTTATAACTCTGCTTCACTGCTGATCTTTCGGCTATTCAGCCTATGCTGGTAAACTTGCACGAATTTCCAGAAGTTTCTTTAGTGGAATTGAGTCGGACAGTATTATGCTCACCGAGGGCAGCTCCCGGATCAGATGGAATTACGAACTCTATGTTAAAATGTTTACTCCAGCAATCACCTAATCTTTTGCTAGAACTAGTGAATTATTCGTTAGGGAACGCATGGATACCTCTAGAATGGAAACTTGCCAAAATTATATTGTTGCTCAAAAATGAAAATGAAGCATACATGTTGAATAAGGCCAATCGCACTGACATCAAATTAAGTGAAATCCGTTGAGACAACTATCAATATACGAATTAATGAACTTATTACCGTGAGGGCAATTCTAAGCCCCTGTCAAATTGGGTTCAGGGCTGGTTGTTCAATTTAAGATGTCCACGTTGATTTAGAAAGTCGGCTTCAATTAGCTCAGCCACATAAGAAATATGCAGCTTTAGTTACCTTAGACATCGCTAAAGCATATGATACCGTGGAGCACTGTATTTTGATAGATCGATTAGAATACCTTCATTTTCCATCATAAGTAGTAGCGTGGGCTCACAATCTTCTTGCAGACAGGAAATTTTATTGTTTTAAAGATGGATTTTTGTCTTCTACTCATACACAAACGAGGGGAGTACCGCAAGGCTCAGTGCTTTTCCCGGTGCTATTTTAATTTACTAATGAGCCCCATTCCATGTAAACAGGACATAACAACTTATGTTTATGCAGACGATATCGCATTTCTTTAAATGGCAGACAACACTCAGACCTCATATGAACGACTGCAGACTTAGCTTAATATATTGGAAAGCTGTCTCGATGCCAACAGCTTTCTACTTAATCCGAGTAACTGTGCTCTCCTTGTTTTCGTGCTGCAATACCCCGTACACATCTCTCTGTCTTACCATCATGAGGATACACCACAGGTGGAATCTGTTAAATACCTTGGAGTAATTTATCACACATAGCTTAACTGGCGACATCGTATCGAATATATCACCGGAAAAGGTGTGAGGGTCATTGGCATATTACGTAGGCTAAGCAACTACCGCATAGGTATGAGCAGAGACACACTGCTGATGATATATCGCATGTACGTTCGTATTATTTTAGAATTTGGTTGTGCATTTTTCTCTGGTATTTCAGCTTACAAGTTGCGACCCCTAGTTCTTCCGGAAAGAGAAGCTTTGCGCTTATACCTTGGCCTGCATAAAACACTTTCTAACAATGTGTTGTATCTAGAATCGAGGGTCCCTCCTCTTTCCTGTATAATTCGACTTCTGACTGTTCAGATATTCATAAGAATTTATGAATCATCATTACGACATTCGGAAACAGCCTTTATTTTCACCCCGGAATCATTTTTCGGTGCTGGATGGCCGCGATTTCACACCCCACAAAATATATTTGTACGAAATTTACTGGAGCCTCTAAACGTACGTATATGTGACACCATGCCGAGTCACGATAATTCATAGCCTGTGGAAACTCAATTCGAAAATATTTTTACTAATAACGCCAAATTACTGCCTCATAATATTTTGGATGGTTTACTACAAGATCACATGCGCAGTATTACAACAAACGTTATTAAATTGCTACAGACGCATTGCAATGTGGCGAAATGTAAGGGGTTGGTATTTTCAGCCCGATTTTATATTGGATTTTTTCCCTTCGACTACCCGATTTTATACCCGTTTTTGTGGCTGAATTTCTATCAGTAGTGCTCGCCTTACGCAAGTTAAATGCTTCAATTACATCAGCCGTCACAATAATTTATTCCCTATCTCTCTATGCGGCAGTTTCTGTTGTTGCTGATAATCAAGTAACAAAAGCGTTACGTGCACTATAGTGCCTGCGCATTTCAGAAAAGTCCGATTAGTTTGGGTGCCTGGACATGACGGCTTATCTCTAAACAAAATAGCCAATTCCTTTGCTAAGTCGTCAATTAGCGAACCAGTTCTACCACACTGTCCATAATCCGCTTATGTGACTGCTGCTCGATTCAGCAGGCGTGCGCTTATGGAAGTCTTTAGAGGTACAGCACTAACGAACTCTACCGAATATCGCCATTTATTATAACCCTGGCGAAGAGACTTTTGCCGCCCTCGTAAACAAGAAGTATGCCTATCACAAGGCTGCGTTGCCGGGTACCGAATCTAAATTTATATAAACACAGGTCTGCTCAGGCCCCTTCGCCACTGTGTGCGTTCGGTGATCAACTTGAAACAATAGCTCATTTCTTTTTGACCTGCAGGCGGTTTAGCACATTAGAAAAACTTTTTTAGAAATACCTTTACGTGCTATTGGTATGGACTTATCTGTGCCTGTCACTCTGTCTTTTGGAGCTTCAATTTCAGGGTTCTCTAATGCGACAGTATGCGCGGCCGTCCGGGACTATATTGATGAAACTAATAGGTTGACTAATTAATCTTTTTTCATTATCCTAACGTGTCTAGAAAATTATATACGTATACAAATCAGAATATTGCTCTATTTTAAGAATAAATTCGTTTCTGTGTTTAAATACTTGTATGTGTTGGATCAAGCACCACACTTTCTTAGGTTATCGGCAATCTTTCTATTATCTCTCCATTATTCTAAATCTGAAAATTAAGTTTTAAAACAACTCAATTCTTGGTCAATACCCCATAGTGGGGTATGCGCCACGGTCAATAGGTGAAGAACAACAAGAACAAAAACACATTTTCTGACGCTCGATCGCGACGGGCGCTTGTAGCACGCATTAATACTGTAATATTTGATGTTGTACTGCGAATCATCTATCCGGGACGCGTGTGTTTGTAAAGCATGTATCACTTCCACTGCATTTCTAAACCGATAAATTTATTTTCATTCTATTCACAAGCAGACTCGCAGCCATGTGGTAGGACATTCACTTGATATGTTTATGTACTTTGCTCATGCTTTGAAATTTTCTTCACTTCCACTCCTTATGTACCCCTGTCTGACTACATCTGTAATACAGGTGACTATTCTGGCTCAACACAATATACATCGAAGCCATTCTATGATCAGTATTGCTTGTTTTTTTTTCAGGCACTGAACATACGCTAATGGGCGAAATATATGCCGTGGTAAGATTAGAAAATAAGGGCGATGAAAAGGCTTGTACATTGTACTGTGCACAGTTCAGGCCTCAAGTGGAATAAGATTTAAACACCAAAAATCTCTCAAACAAAAATATTCTACTTCAAAATGATCACACTTTATTTAAAACTAACCAAATAGGCAAGTTTCAAAAGTTGTCATGCAAACGTACGTTAGAGAGCCATCAAATCACAAGCGTCACTTTTCTACTGAGCCTGGCCCCAGCCTTGAGGTGAAATAAAATTCCATTTAATTTAGTTTAAGAAGGCATACAAATCCTCTAAGCATGACATTTACCTTTCAAGTTGAACTGCTCAGCCTCTAATGTATTACAGACTTAGGAGTGATTTCATAAAGAATCTACGTGAACGCCGAATGGCTCGTCTCTATCACGTTGATCTTACCGGCTCGCAAGTTTTGTCCCGCACGAATTCTTTCAATATTTCTCCCGCACCCATTACAAACGCCTGAAGTTACCACACATGACTGTGCCAGACTCTGCGCTTTTGATGACGCCTTCATTTATTTACTCGCTCGATGGCAGCAGGAAGCTCTTTACAGACATGAGGTCTCTCGAGCGGTGATTACTATACGCAACAGCCTGTAAGACATTGTCAAAGTTTCAATACGCAGCAACATACACAATGAACAGTGCTTGTGGTTACGAATGGTATTTAGGAGAGATTGGTCCAGCTTTTGTTTCATGGCTGATTGTGACTAGCTGATGCATGGAATAATTGCACGGATTAGCCAAGGCATGGTAACAGTTTCTCCTCTCGTGCAGTGGTAAAATCAAGAAAAAGAAACGCACTTGACAGACCCCAATTACACGTCAATCATTTCAAATTGAGCGAATCTTCTTTTATTCAACCTAATAAACGCCGCCTAGGGCTTAATAGGGAAGAGAGGCAGAAAGAACGCACAAGAATGGCAGCGAGGTTAGTCATGTTGAAGTTGTATTGCTACCCTACAAAGGCGGAAAAAGAAAACCAGAAAAAAAAGTAGAAAAAGATGAAAGGCGGAAATTTCAACGAGTTCAGCACAACTGATATGTCACCATGAAGAAAAGGGAAAAAAAATAGAGAGAGAGAGAGAGACGAAAAGAGGAGGAGAAAACGCGCAATGTCGAAGACCAGCAATAATCCACAGTATACCACCTCACTATCTATCTACAGCTGCTCGTGCAAGTCTTGTCCGTAAAAACTCAGGGGCCACAAAAATAAGGTAATGGGCCAAGTGAGGGTTCAGTCACATAGTGCAATCCGTGAATCCCATTAACCAACAAGTAGTACATTTCTCCCAGTCCCTGGACATAGTCATGCAAAGAAGGTAGTTACTCAAACAATGCTGTGCTCAAGTTGTGCAGTCATTGGTAAGTTTTGTAGAAACTCGTGATCAAATGCAAGTCCCTTATTGCTATGGAGTCGTAAAGCTTTAGTTGCCCATTCTAAATATTCACACAGCCATATCATATCACAGGGATTATATCAAGCTAAGATATTATAAACTACGGCAGCCAAACAAACGACCTACAAATATCATTTCCACGTCAAACTTTTGCATCCATCAGAAACGAGAGAGGACCTCAGCAAAACCCTGCGTTTTCAGAGCACCTGTGTTTTATCTCAATACAAGCGTTTTCTTTCCCCGCAGGAACATCATCGATTTGCTGCCATCTGAAGCAGTTAGCCTGCGAATGCCCTGAAAGAGCCTGCGCACATTCAATCTATCCAGTCTGCCAAACTGGACCGACGACGAGTGGTTGGGCAAAGGTCCTCTTCGCAAGCTCTGCTACTTCGCCATTGAAAGCTGTAATGTAAGTTTCAACTGCCTTGGCTCTCAATATCCGTGCTCCAGAAGAGACAGAATTTGTTGACAACCACAGTTAGCACACTATGCGCACTCTTAATACAGCGAATATCTAAAGAACTGTATGAAGCTTCATTGTGACAATAAAATCGTGCATGGGCTTCCGGGACATTTACTGGAGAATTCCAATTCAGCTGCCGCTGTTTGCCTATTACTGTCAGGTGATTCTGGGCAGTGTGTTGGTTATTCATACACCATCGCAGATAAGCGGTTGTGGCGATGTGCTGTTGCATGTATGCTCATAGACGGAGGCCTGTTAGAATGAACCCAGAATGGACCAAAAGAAATGAGTACGTTCGACTCTACCACAAATTGATTGCAAGTAAAATAGAAAAGGCAACTTCTTAAAATTATCCAAATGCGTTGTCACATTGACTCACTATAAGATTGCAATCTTATGTCTCAGAAACCACCGTAATCTTTTGTTGCCATTTTTTTTCACGTAAAACTTCATCATGCTTTTCTGGGGGCATCATAAAGTGGTCCTATAATTTTTGGAGACAAATGAGAGCCTTAAAATTAACGATCTTTTAACGAGCAGTGATATGAACGAGTGAGCTTGTCATCGAGTGAATTTACTGCATGACTTGCACTACTGAGCCATGAGTCGTCTCTACGTCAAAAATTGAAGCAAAGCTGATTGTCTTTCCTCAAGGAGAAACGCCTATCTGTATGTGCACTAGGCGTAAATTCTTTTTTTTTTTTACGGGTACGAGAAGACCCCTGTGGGAGAATACTGTCAGAGGTAATGAGCCGTGTATTACGTTGCAGGTGTTATGTTGAAGAAAACGGTGTGGAAAAAAAATTATGCAATGAGCAGATAGCTCTGAGGAAGCGCAGTTTATCTGTTACATTGAAATGCACGTTATTCTGCAATGTTACTTGTATTTTATATCGCAATGAATACTGATAAAGATGATGCACTTTCGATGAAAAAATTGAATGCTACAACCTACGCCAATGACGCCAGCGTAAAGCTGTTAATAGCAGCCTCGCGCACTTCGCAGTATCTTTGTTAACGGACAACTGCCACGCGAAGGTAAAAAACTGAATAGTCGCTATAAATTATCGGCCCACTACACACATGACATGGCTGTGCACAGTGGATAGCAGTGTTTAATTTTACTGACCATAGAAGTTTTTTTTTTTCACGATGGCTTTTACGGTGATGACTGACTGATCTACGTATCGTTCGTGGTTTCGACGCATTCTGTCGACATAAGCCTTTGTACTATTGATTGATTGATTGATATGTGGGGTTTAACGTCCCAAAACCACTATATGATTATGAGAGACGCCGTAGTGGAGGGCTCCGGAAATTTAGACCACCTGGGGTTCTTTAACGTGCACCCAAATCTGAGCACACGGGCCTACAACATTTCCGCCTCCATCGGAAATGCAGCCGCCGCAGCCGGGATTCGAACCCGCGCCCTGCAGGTCAGCAGCCGAGTACCTTAGCCACTAGACGCCTTTGTACTATTGAAGAATAGATCTCGCACACTTAATTCAGAGCTTTCCGTTTTCTTTTGTTGTGTATACTCTGAACTAAATGAATATCCATTACTTAAGAGTTAAAGCATTTTTTGCGTGTATAATTTTTTTATACAGAAAAAAAAAGTGTGGCAAAGATTCCAGTCACAGCAGCATGCCTGATTTTCCTTCGTTGCCTCAGAGACCAGAGTTATTGTTGACGCACATAATGCACGTATCAATACTGTGGTTCAAAAGCGGAGAAGTCTGCTAGTTTATAATCAAACTGTGAATAGTTATCTCTTATAGTTATAAAGATTGAGTCCTGTTAGTAGCCTGTATGCGAAGATTTACAGAGTACAAAGCTCTTTACTATCACATCTTCTGTATCAATACATATGGTTGCACAAAACAATTGGAGTCTTGAAGCATGCGACGCCTAAGTCGCATTATTTGTTAAAAAAGTCACAGCATATCCACGGAGTGAATGAAGATGAATGGGCCGAAGCGCTAGAAGGTTCCGTCGCTAAAGCTTGAATCATCTGCGAATATCGCCCACTACATCATCAAAGACGTGACAAACACTGCATATGTTTATACAAAAAATTTTATTATTCGTAAGTGGTATAGCAATACGTCGCTTCCATTCCCCCTTCATTGTAACGGCTTTATGGTCGGTGTAGTGGTGGATCGGTGATGGGGCGTAGTGGGATGTTTGCAAGGACGAAGTAGTGGGCAGTTGGCAAAAGTGGAACTATAGGTGGTCACGTACATACATACAAAAGATGGACAGACCCACGCCTTTATGAACTTCGCCCCTGAAAAATAAGATACTCACATTATAGGCGTGCGCAGGTTTTATTATTTATCGGAGGCAACTTTACTGCAGCGTTTTCTTTACTCCCCTCTCTTCACCCTCACTCACCTTATGCCCAAGCTCCTTTTGGCAGAGCACGAACCAAACAAGATCCAGATTAGTTTTAACCTTATCAAGCTTCCTTCTTTATACGAACTCATCACCTGAATGAAATAGCCATACAATGAGGACCTGCTTTCAACGTTACTACAGGCTTGGTTATGCTTTTTTATCAGTCCAGTGGCTTCAAGAAAAAAAAATATTACATTTCCCAAAACATAACATGCTTGCGCGCAATGACAAGTTACTCCGAAAGCATTGCAGCAAATTTTGATCAGATACATGACAAACCATTGTGTGCGTTGATTTCAGAAGTTCATGTCAGCAAAAGCAGGGAGACGTTCGAGGAGTCATTGCAACGACCTTCTAAACGATCAGTTTTTCCAACTAGGATCAGTCGCTCCATTACCGACGAGGAAAAACAGATAGAGGTCCAACAAGTGGATGAGATGACAGAGCAACTATACGCCGGAAGTCGCTAGAGAATTTGATTGGCTGCGCCAGTGGGACACGCTGCCAACTCATCAGAGACTGGCACAGTGCGGCGTATAGAGTAACATATACTTAAACGTCGTAGTTCCGAATGATTGCTGCTCCAACTGGGGCAACAGAGAAACAATTCGCCATGCGATGTTTGAATGCATGACAGTCAAAGGTGTTTGGCACGTCGTGTGCGTTTGTTCGGGTGGTCAGTGCAAGAGAGGTGCATCTTGTCAACACTTATTTTCTGTCACGATGTTCGTATTGGGGCACAGGCACTGTATCGCAAAATCATGCCAACGACCCAGACGAGCTGCATACCCATTGTTACATGAAAATTAGAATGATCATGGTTAGGTACCTTATACCGAACAAATCGAAATGCAAGGTGAAGAAGTTCTAATCAGAATGTGGCATACATAATTTTTTGGGGCGGGGAGTTGGAATATTGTATTTCCCCTACTGCCGTTTTAGATGTTACCGACGAGGAAAAAAAATGTTGCCTTTCTTCAAAATAATACGGGATCCTGTTCGAACTTAATTCTTTTTGTGTTGCTTTTTTGCTGTGTTTAGTTCGATGATACGTGGTCTGTGCTTATATTGCAGTCCTGTATAAGTTACATTGAGACCATGCTCTCTTGTTCGTACGTCCCAGTGAAGTAATTTTGTTGCATGGTACAGCTGTACTCAATCGAACTGCTCTTACTAGCACGCAATACACTTCACTCTTTGAAAATGGAATATTTGCTTTTCATTACGAGTAAGATTATGTGCCTCAAGCTGAATCTTTGCTAGAATGTTTGCACAATCTTTAAAATCCTGCTCGGAACCACATACTCGTGAAATTCTCAACCGCGTACTTTAGTAGCGTAGCACCGTTGCTTCTGTTTTTATGTATGGAGGCCATGTCTTTTTGTTCTTTTTTTGCCCCACCTCTCAAGATCCTAAATGTGTAAGAAGTTTCAAATTCCCTATGCGTAATCACTAATTTTCTGGCGGTCTGTTCCAATGTTCGCTGTTACTACAGCTGCCTGCACGGGCTCATTTGCGGGCTCTTCCTTATCGACAGGAACCGAGTCACGAAACCGTGAAATCAAACTAAGGTGGTCATTTATGTCCTAACGTTTTTGGTAATTACATTGAGCAGTAAAGCAGCAGAAGTGCGCATATTCATCACTCGTGCAAGTGACCTGCAAACATTTCAATGTTTGTTGATGGAAACTAGGGATAAAAAAAAACGTAATATAGGAGGTCAATCAAATGCATATATATTGTTAACAAGAGATACGGTTGAGTACCTGTATTGACTGCATGGCAGTGAATGCAAGAATGATACAAATGTGATTGAAATAAGACTATTAAGGACACGCTAGTAAAAATATCTTAAGTTGCAGTTCAATCTTTTGCAAGATAAGTACATCAAAGCTGTTGGGCTCTTGAGTATGCAAGAACTTTTAAAACACCAAGATCTTTTTTTTTCTCCCGGAAACTTGTTTTGACTCTACACGTCTATGAGTCCACTTCGTCATTTGTGAAAAGATATGGGTGGTGTGTTAAGGCTAAGATGTACCGCTATGTGGACCCTTCCAAATGAACTTCCTGAAAGTAGCCACTGGTAGGACTACATTCATGTCATGGCAAGTTTCTCATTACGTGACTGCTGTATTTGTGATACAAGTACATCATGTCGTTCCCATTCACACATATAAGAATGCGACGGAACGACTTAGTTGCCTCATGATGACATCTTGATGCTTATATTGTGCCATAAATTATGCGTATGCCATGTCATTTGTGTTATAAAGTACCAGTTATGTTTGTCATGTAGATGCAAGTGATGCAATGTGCATTTTTGTTTCGTCACCATAATATAACTTAGCCTATTCTGTGTTCAGTATAAGTACGCGAAAACAAAGTTTGTCACCGAGTTCAGGAATCATGTTACATTCATTATCTCGTCCCTGCAGTTTTACTGATGGCATATTTTGCCGTTTTTTCCGGGAACACAATGATGGTTGTATTCATCAAAGGTAGTAAAGCTCAGATAAGACAATTATTTCAGAGGCGACAAAGCAAGAAAGATAGTGGGGACCTCTGTGAGAGTCTTGTCGCAGTGAATGAGTTTAGGGCCGGATAAACCACTGCAGATCGCGAAGAGTTTTCTTTGGCAATTACTTGCAATTTAGTGCTTTATTGCAGGAAATATGAGGCAGTAGACCCCTGATAGTGATCGCAAGATAACAAAGTTATTTTAGTGTGGTGAAGCTAATGTCTTCATTTCTCATACACTGCTCAACAATACAGTAACTGAAACAATGTTTGGAAAAGAAAAAAAAGGTAAACCTCATTTAGCAGGGACTCACGGACGTTTTATGAGAGCTGCATATACTACCGCTAAGGTCAACAAGCGAAGGTGATTTTAGGTTACATGTAGATTCCTATGTAAGATACTCGCGATGAGTGTTTGCCTTCAGGACGATTCGAGCAGTTATATTTGCCAAGGAACGTTCAGTTACTTCGTTCCTTGCAGAATATTCAAAAGTTTCATTAGTTATTGTGTATGTCCATGTAATGTTTATTTGATATAAGGTATTTTTCTAGTTTGTGTATATACTTTTACAAGCTACGCGCGTTTGTAAGTTTTTGATGTGAGTCTACACCTTTCAAATGCAATGAATGATGCTTATGTTTTTCAATGTTCCTTATAACCACCTCACATGTACAGGTACATGTACAGGCATGTGCACGAGATGCACGAGATTAAGAGAAGCACGCGATTTGCGTTTTTTTTTCATCCATTTTAAACCAAGTTTTCTGGGCTCGGCTAACCAGCTGGTGGCGAGTGAGAGGAGGTGCTACGATGCAAATTTTACTCTTCTGCCTCCCGCCTTATGGGAATCCGAGAGTTTTTATGCTTGCTATGGAACCCTGCACACCTATTTATGTATCCTGATTTTCCGTTTGTCCGTAGTTAAGTAGCCAGCCTATGAAATCGCAAAATTATTTGACAAACCGACTGCACACACAGCCTATGGCACCAACAATATGTTTTTCAGCGCCACTTTGGTGCTTTGCACTCAATGCTCTACATGAAGGGGCCTGTTAGGTACTTTTAAATAAATAAATAAATAAATAAATAAATAAGAATTTTCTAATTATCTGAAAAAATTAATGTTTGCGGACGAAAGCAGTCATCAATTTCATATTGAAATATTCGCAGTCTCCAAAGACAAATCAAAATTTCATAGTGCTTCGTGAGTAACGTTAGAAGAATGGTGACAGTAATGTTTTTACTAAGTAAACCAAGCTGATGTATGAATCGTTAAAACAAACATTTTATTGTTTTTCTTTTTTAGCAATATTTTTTTAGTGAATGTCTTTTGCCCATGCAATATAATTGGCCTAGCTTCTTCCTTGTTTCTGGCGAAAACTGCGTGGTCGGCGTTATTGGCGTGACATACCAAGAGACGTGAGTCACGTCGTTGTGACCGTACTTCGAAATAAGAACATTTTAAACAAGCAAAATCAGCGACAAGTAACAGCAAGATGGTTATTTAGCATTCTGGGCCAACGTGAATCGTCGCATACATGATGCAGGAAAAAAATTTCGAAAGACATTATAATAGAAGATGACTCCTGCAAAAGCATGGCGTATACCTTTTGTTGGTGTTAGACTTTTTTTGCGTGTATGGGTGTGTGGAGTATCACCTAGAGCTGAGCGAGGATGAGGCACTGTGATTCACGTGCAGCGTTGACCGGACGCATCAGTGATGTCCCCGTTGTATGCTTGCAGCGCTGAGCGTCACAGACATGCTACGGGAACGTTCTACGGCTGCTTTCTTGGCTCCGACGTTTTTTTTTTTCACTTTTTTTGTGTGAAACTTATTACAATACAAATCGCGAGTGATGTAAAGGGAATGTGATTCATCCAGGTTTATGACTTCTAGGTGATGTATGCGACTAGCGAGCCCTGTCGCAATTCAGCCTTTAGCTGTCGTGACTACCGACACGTGTCACATAAGTGTAGTTAATGGCGTATACGATGTTATTATCAGGCAGAGTGCAGATTTTTACCGCAAGATCAAGAACTCATTGAATAAAACAAATGTGGAAGTTTGTGAGCATTTTAATTTGGTTCATTTTCACTATGAATCAAGACTGCATTGCGCGTTCTTGCTAGACAAATTATACCAGTCGAAAGACGAGGCACAGAAGAGAGGTGCGTCACACACAACGAGCGGTTCTGCTGATCCTCTGTTTTAGCTGGTGCTGTAGGAAATAAAATAGGGGTGTTAGAAGGCTCAATATTCGAACTGAATAAAACCTAATCGAATAATGAATTACACTATTGAATAGCTTGTAGTCAATGTTTCGAATGTTTCAGCAAGATGAATATCTAATATAAAACAAAGGCCGGTGTTGCAACTTGATTAGGTTGGGGGACACCGGGGTCACAGGGTCAGTGCCAAGACTTTCACTGGGAGGAGCACCCACGACATGTGAGTTTTTCCAGGGGAGCAGGAAGGTCGGCAAGCCATGCATTCTCTTCGGACTTGAGGGTTTCGAGCTACGGCTTGCCCGGAACATCCTCAAGAAAGAGGCGGAGACAGACAAGCAACCGTGTTTAATATACGCCAAATCTTGGCGGCAACTGTCCCGAGAGTGTCACATAATTGCTATCACAATAATAAAAAAAATTCAGACAGCTATAGTGAATCGCGAGTTATTTACACTTGGATTTAGCCTGGTGTAACTGGTCGAAATTTAATTACGCCGAGATATTCAAAAAGTTTACCATTGCAAGCGGTGTTAACCAATCAAGTCACGCTTTGTTCAAAGGTTCAGTCCGCAACTCTGTGCGTTACGTAAAACTGCATTATTATGCGAGCGAGGGTACCTGTGATGCATTTTTACGGTTGAGAAAATTGTTGCTCGGAGAGAAAGCCTCAGAGCTGAGAAATTACGAAGCCGTTTAAAGTAAGACAGGAAAAGTGGAAACTTTAAGCGTAATTAAGGGGAAAAAAGATAAAGTGGCAATGTACACCCTGAGTCTAAGCTGACAAACTAAAACATGTCCAATAAGTTGTCCAGCTATAATGTTTGTGAAAATCAACTGTCACCGGTGGCGTTCAGGGTGGCGGTGGCTTGGTGGGTTGAGGTGGCGGATGCTGCCGATATCTCAGCAGCTGGATTCACGCGCTGACCAGCACGTCGACGCTTGGCGGAAGACGCGGTAGTCCTTGCCCCCGCAAGAACTGCGGCTGCTTACCGACGCTGGCTCGTTCCGAGGAGGTGATCACTACCCGGAAGGTTCCGCCATCCATGGGTGGTTCGGGACCGCAGTCGAAGCCCGGACACCTAGGACGTGGCCTTAAACAGTCACGGCCGGAATGGACACCTGGGACGTGACCTTGAAGAGTCACGGCCAGAATCCTGGAAGGCCGCGTACCTCTGAACATACAATGGGCAGCTGGAGCGTCCTGGCCTTGCCTGACTTCACGCGTTCGGGTCCGGAACCCGACACCGCAGTCGCGCGACACCCAGGATCTTCACTCCAGCGTGCTCGATCTCGTTCTGATGCTGATGCCGATGACCTCAGAAGAATGGCGCTCATCTACAGAGGGGGATGGGCCAGGAACCGGGCGGCAGGATAATAAATGAAACTAAAATAAAATTAAAGCCAATCTGAAAAGGTATTTTAGAGATAAAACTGCCAATAAACACAAATGGTTGCTGAGCAAGCGGTCAAACCATCTTTTGTTCCTGACAGATATAGCTGCGAATTATAAACTAAAGATCTGAAAAGGTTGCGGTTCACTAGGAGGGTAATCTTATAGTTTCATTGATGTAGTCAAACACAGCGGAACATATATCCCGGTGGCAGTAACCAAATGAAGTGCCGCCATGTGATAAAAGTACTGGTACATTTACTTGTATTCCTAGCATCTGTAAAGGGGCTTCTAAAAATCTTTTTCTCTGATAAGTGCTACGACGACAGAGTAAAAAGAAATATTCATTTGTTTAAAATTTGTTGCAAAAAATGCACAGCGGTGGCGCCTTGAGTCGAGCTTTGTTAAGGCAATAATTTCGTTGTGGAGCTGTACAGCGCAATCTGGTATAAGTGACTTCTAACTGGCGAGATACACAGCACTGTTTATTGCAGCAATACCTTAAATGCTCGGAATCTTTAAATTTATTCAAATTACTTATTCCCCAATGCAAACAAGCATTTCGGAACCTTAGCGCTGTCACGTATGCCGTATCTGGCAAAACTGGGATGGTGGGCTCACTCAGGGATACTGCAGCTAAAGAGCCCGCCATTTCGTTCAAATATAATCCGCGATGGCCTGGTACCCATAGCAAATGCAGTTTTTTTTCACTTTTTTCGGCATTAAATGACGAAACAAATTAATCAGCTCTGCATTCGCTGCCGCAGAAAGTGCATTACACGCAGATAATGAATCTGTAATGATCACTGCTGATGATTCGCTTGAGGGCAATTTGTGTAGGACAAGCACAATAGCCAATAATTCTTCAATGAATACAGGGGAGTCGAATCTGGGAGTAGAATTGAAAAGGACCAGTCAAAAGAAGGAGAGAAGATGCCAACCCTAGCCTTTTCTTTGGACACAGATGCATCAGTCGCAATGATATTGATTATTTTCAGGTGAGCTAGACAATCTGCTAACTGGTCATTTAAGTACCTATGTGCCAATTGTTTCTCGTTATAAAGAAATCTATTATCAAATTGTATGCTAAGAATTGACTTTAGGTTGTCTATTGGGTCAATATGTTTAATTTTTACATTCAGTTGAAAACATTCAGAACAAAACTACAGTAACCACGTGCACATTTAGACGGATGGCTCGACTACACCATCTAGTTCAGGTGGAGCAGTGGTTACACCGTCACAAGGGGCAACTCGGTGTTTTAAGACTGTGTTTAGAAGAATTTATTGTCACAAACGTCAAAAACACTGAACAGAACATTTTCTTCTTGGACATACAATAACGATGATGACAAAACAGACGTCATCCACAATAACATGGATATGAGATGACGTTGAAAGAACATGTACATTTTATGGTTCACACAAACACAACCACAAAAATTATTTCAAGGTAAACAAGAGACACAAATAAAACAGGAATATGTACACTTTGTATGTTTACATGTTGGCATGCCATTTCTGCCGGCGCATTGACACATCAGCCTACCA
Organism: Rhipicephalus microplus; assembly: GCF_043290135.1. Classification (NCBI taxonomy): domain Eukaryota; kingdom Metazoa; phylum Arthropoda; class Arachnida; order Ixodida; family Ixodidae; genus Rhipicephalus; species Rhipicephalus microplus. The sequence goes on from NC_134703.1 coordinate 42,861,436, forward strand.
ATGTACATTTTGCATATTTACATGTTGGCATGTCATTTCTGCCGGCGCATCGACACATCAGCCTGCCAATACCAGGCCGGCCGAGACAAGTTTCACTCGTCTGTCACTGACCTACACAAAAGGGCAAAGCCAGTGCCGAAGAAATTCCCCTTCACCAAGGAAGAAGAGCTCCTCGGACAAAACAGGCAGAAGCTCCAAGTACAATCGTTCTAGGATCGGGTAGAGCGCGCGGTGGCGGCGGCCCGCTGCAACCGCCTCGCAGCGGTTGCGCCAGGGGCAGAAAGAGCCGGCAACAATGAGAAGACAAGCGAAGTGGTCTCGCGAAGAACGCCCAGAAGAAACGAAGCGATTTACTCTGAGGCAGCGAACTCTGGCATGTACGGCTCTCCAAAAAACGCGAGCAATCACACAATGCCTTAGAAAATGCTGATTTGTTTCCCGAAGGGAGCAGTTCGGACATGTTGCTGACTGGACCATTCCCCACCTATCGAAGCGGTCGAGAGTGGAAAGCACACCTCATGCCAGGCGCCACATGAAGTCTCGGAGGTGTCCAGGCAGAAAAGAAGCCGTTAACGTGCTCCAAGACACCCGTCTAGTGCGAGCACGGCGGGCTGGGGGGGACCAACGGAAGCAACAAAGCAGCGGTTGTCTCAACTATGTGGTTGTTCAACACATCTATGCTAGGACAGGTTGACTGGACATGGTGAAAAAAGGCACTGTGACAGTTGTTGCATAAAACGCAGGAAGTGTTATTGACTGCGGCCCCCTGTTAAGGTGCACATTCGGCATCAAATGCCGAAGGTGAGTACCCAGAAAGTAATATGCAAGTGTTCGTGCGGGAGATTCCTCCCCTTGCACTAGGAGCAAAAGGAAGCGCAGTGCCAGCAGCCGACAGCGTATGGGCACTGAAGGGAAAGCAAAGCTTCCCTGAGGACGCTGCTGTCCCAGTGCTGCACGAGAGAACTCAGTGCCGACTGACCAAAAAAAGGAACACAAAGTAGACGGCAGTGATCGCACGATACGTAAAGACGGTTGCACGACGTGAGAAAGGTACCAAATGCGACCGCAAAATACAGTCTGCGCAAGGTACCTCCGCTCAAGAAGCGGAAAGTCAAAACCCCGTGCATCCTGAATTTTCAGTCTTACTTCTTCGAGCGCGTTTAACCAAACGGATTCGCAAATGCCGTAGTGGTTGTATAAGATACCTAAAATAAGAAGGGACGCGGCCGGCTGAATAGGAAAACCGGCACCAAACCTGGAGTTTGGAGAGCCAATGAAAAAATACCGGGATTTGGAGATGTTCAACGCTGCACCTGAAATGTCTCCATACTGGGAAAAGCCACGCAGGCTGCGTGAAAGGCTATCTTCATCTGAAATGTACAAGGTTATAACGTCAGCGAAAGCTGTAACTTTCACGACACTGCTACCAGGAAGCAAAAGACTTCGGACGCGTGAATCCGCGTCAAGAGCATGCAAATATGGCTCAAGGCTAAGGACAAATAGCACAGGAGACAATGTACATCCCTGATGGACCCCACGTGTTCTTGAAAAGGCAGCACTTTTCCAGCCATCCAGAACTAGTGTGCTTTTCAGAGCAGTGTAGGTATTTCTAATCATTTCCACAAACAAAGGAGGAAAGCCGAAGGCTGTGAGCACATTAAAGATATACGTGTGCTCTAGTCGGTCAAACGCTTTTTCCTTGTCCAAAGACACAAGGATACCACGCGCAGATTGGGACAGAGTATAGGCTATGATATCACGTGTGCTAAATGACAAGCTGTGTATTTCTTGTCCAAGCACTGATAAAGTCTGGTAATGACCTTCCAGGGCGTTCAACAGGCCCCTCAAACGTTGAATGACTACCGCCGCAAATATCTTCTGTGTTTAGAAAAAGTTGTTAACGATTTAGAGTACGAGGTGCTCTTCTATGGGAGAGCATAAAGCCATCCCGTGTTCTGGACCTCACTATGGTGATAATAAATGATGCTGTATCTTCACATGCGACAATGTCCACGACGGCAGAACTCGAGGCTCTGCGCAGTCCACTGGAACTCACCAATTCTTGAGAAAGACCAAGTAAATGGACCGTGTTTTCTGACACAAAACCAGCGTTACAGTGCCTGCTGTCAGTTCTCCGACGCGGATGCCACGAGCAGTTGACCTACCAAACCGTGAAACTTCGCCACCTTTTAATACAAAAAGGCCACGACATCATCTTCAGTGATTACATGGGCATTGTGGTATAAACGGAAATGATTCTACAGATGATGCTGCTCGCACGTCACATGAAGAAACAAACAACGTTCCAATTCCACTCTCAAGAGTGGACGCGGCGCGGCAAATTCGTCAACTGGCCAACAGTCTCACACTGACTGAATGTAACACACCAAGTATACGACGTACAAGACTGCACGAGCTTGACCCTTCGCTACAACTCCGGCCTCCACCCGGCCTACCTTAACGTGAAGCATCGCTTCTCTATCGACTTTGGCTGGGAGTTGCTTTCACGAAAGCTTCTACCTCGTTAATCGGAATGATTGACAGTGTGGCATGCGATGTTTTCGGCACCGATGAAAATATCGAACACCTGCTGTACCACTGTCCTCTATTTGCCTCAGACAGACAAGTACTTGCCAACGCAATGCGGTGAATGTATGATCGGCCTCTTTCTGTGCAGGTGCTATTACAGCAATGTCCACATCCCTCGACAGCCCACAAAGCAGTGAAAGCCCTGCTGTGTTTCCTGAGAAATACGGGCTTGTGTGAACGCCTCTGACATGCGGTGGAGTTCTACGCGCTGCACTGAAATTACTGTCAGTCTCTCCTTTTTTGCTTTTCCCATTCCTTTTCTCACATCTTTCTTGTCCCCTTCCCTAATCCACCAGTGTAGGGTAGCCCACCGGACGTCTTTCTGGTTAACCTCCCTGCCTTCTCCCTTTTGTTGCTTCTTTCCTTTCTTCCTTCAGTTGCTGTAGCATCGCTTGTGCAAATGTGATTTGCGGGGTGTGTAGTCGCGTCATTAAGACATAGAGCGCAATGCCTAATACGTGCTACAGTTTGATTCTTCGTGCTGCTTCCGCAAGACTGCAGTGAAAGTACTTTCTAGTAATTTTGCTTGATACCCCACTAGTTTTGTGCAATATTTAGGTCGTTAACTCCTCTCAATGTAAGCGCAATAATATTATGCCCCGAAAAGGCTGCCTTTTGAGAGTTCTTCTTGCGGCGCAGATCTCCTGAATTCATGATTCGCACGTCAAATCTGCTATTTTGTTTCGAAAATGGTTACTTGGTCTCACTCTGACAGTTACGCAGCTGATTAATTGAATATTATGTGGCATCTAACGTCCCAAAGCCACCATTTGATTATGAGAGGTGCTGTACTGGAGGGCTTCGCAAATTTCGACCACCTGGGGTTCTTTACCGTGCACCCAAATCTGAGCACACGGACATACAACATTTCCGCCTCCATCGGAAATGCAGCCAACGAGGCCGGCATTCGTTCCCGCGACCTGCGGGTCAGCAGCCAAGTACCTTAGCCACTAGATTACCACGGCGGGGCAATTACGAACCTTGCCCTTAGAGTTGATTAGTTACTGTTCGCGAAACTAACCGATTTCAAGGCGCGGACTATAAATCATTGTAGGCAATCCCAAGAGCTTGATCACATGTTTTGAAGCCATGATTGTTTTGAGGTTGTCAAACCTACACTCCCGCGCTTTATTACTGCATCCTATGCCCACATTAAATTTTCGCGCATGCACTGTTGCTATTTAGAGCAGATATCCAACGTATCTATAATCTCCGGGTAGCTCGCCGCGGGCGTTTACAGAGCACTGCAAACAAAAGATAACTTGTACCAAACTCTTCCACGTTACTAAGCTCATCAGCTACTTGAAAAATCGAAAGTAGTTTAGCGGGTCCTTCACCCGGAAACAACGCATGTTGGCCCTTAATTAAGTCACTCGTAAACAAACAAATAAGCTTGAAGAATTACCGCATCACGCTGCATTTATGGCCATCAGCAATTTCTTTTTGGTTCGACTTCATTTGACACAGGTTGTCTTCCCCGTTCCAAGCTGTGTCGTCCTGAATTGCAATTTTTCTTACAGGCTTGTTTTAGCAGAACCTGCACAGATTAGGAGAGTTGAAGTCATTTTCATTTACGTTTCTAAAGCGAAGCTTGAATGTACAGTGCTGTGCGATTACAACTGACGTTTACTAATCGTAATGCATGAAGAGTTTGGTGAGACACCATAGCAAATTACCTTCTCGTATTTTCTGATCGTCGAGTTGAAGAGCTACAAGATCTGTTTCGTTCATCTGGCCATATTTGTTTTGTATCAATGTTTCTTCTAGATAAAAGCCAAAGCAGCTGTTTATGCATAAGCAATAATTAAGATACATACATATTCTCATGCGTATTACAGATATAAATTGTCAGAACATCTGCTAAGCTTGATTCAGCTCTCTTCTTCACCCCAGTTTCGTCTAAGCACTGCCCTTGTTTTCACTTTTCGTTTTTGTCTTTACACGAGAACATGTTCTGCAGCCCATAACGAACACGCGTCCGCGGGAACTTCCCAGCTTTCGCCTCAGTGATCCCAAACACAATCTCACGAGACAGAGAGCACGCCACTTGTCTTCTATGAAAACACGACACCACAAAAGGCAACAAGCACGGGGACGCCCGACACCCTTCACGAAGAACTGATCAGCCTACAAAAGCCACAAACATCAACCGTAAACCGTCGTCGCTGGCTCCGGTAATTAGGGAGCGCAAACGCATACCAATTCTCCCCCATCGGTCTACTAGGAGGTGGAGGAACGCGCAGCAGACGCCGGCTAACAGGCTTGCGATAGCCGGAGATGGGGCAGGCTGTATTAGAATGCGTAATTACGCATTAGTTTCTCTGCTTAGGAGGAACTAATGGTATCTCCTTTGACCAGCCTTTCCGGAATAACAATGTCTTAGCCTCTTTTGCTGCGAAAGCTGTGAAGCGTTCAAAACTGCGTTTGTGTTAAGAGAAATGCGTTCATTGTGTTACGCTGAGAACGATTTTGTCGTCATCGACATTTAGGGGCAACTCTTTGCTGGGCATCAAATGGCCTAAGTTGCTTCAAGCGCATCAGTGCTCGATTTGAATTTCTTGGTGCTTTCTCCTTAAACGTAACTTTTTCCGGCACTCCTTGCAAGGTGGTACAGAGGTGATAATCTGTTTTGCAGCAAGCTTTGAGCATGCCTCGACCTCAGATTTCCCGGAGAAATAGTTCACAATAAGCAAATGAATCACTGATTTGTGGGAAAGTACTTAATATTTCTGACAATTCAGCAATTAGCTACGGTGGTGCTTGATTGGCGAAGCTAATCACAGATGCCATTTTTAACTTTACATGTTGAAACTATATTGCATAAAGTGCGGTTGTACTTACTGAAACAGCTGCGAAATTGGCAGAAAAGGTCAACAATAACTGAAAGGCGTTTCATGTTGTAACGTAATAATGTTCCTAGCACTGGAATGTCACAACACAGAATTTCGGGAAACTGAGGAGCGTTAGGATAAAGCTTTAAGATAGAGCTTTAGGTTTAGTGGCCTTTCAGTGGAGCATTAAAAATACGTACGTACAGCTGAACAGTTTGTCTAATTGGTGTTTGTTCATGTGGTATTTTGCTTTATTTGCTCATACAACACACCACGATGGATCAAATTTATTAAACGAGGGCAAGTTGACGATTTCTGAGAGGCTCTCGTCGTGTTATGTCAACCACGTGAGTCCCTTCTTCGATCTCACTCGAATACACCATCGCAAAGTGTCAATACCTGCATCATAATTATCATCATCATCATCATTCTGACTACGCCTAGTGCAGGGCAAAGGCCTCTTCCATCACCCGCTAATCAGCGCTGTCCTGTGCTTTCCGTTGCCACGTTATACCTGCGAACTTTTTAATCTCGTAGGCCCACCAGATTTTTTGTCTCCTTTTCGTACGTTTGGCTTTTCTGGGAATCCAGTCAGTTACTCTTTATGACCAGCGGTTATGCTGCCTACGTTCTACGTGCTCGGCCCTTGTCCATTTCTTCTTATAGACTTCAACATTGATATCCTTAACACCGGTTTGTTCCATGACCCACAGTGCTATCTTCTTGTCTCTAAAGGGTGCACCGATCATTTTCTTTTCCATCGCTCGCTGCGTCGTTCTCAATTTAAGCTGAACCCTAGTTTGAAGCCTCCAGATTTCTCCATAAAAGGTTGCAAATGCAATTTAAGCAACATGAAAGGACGTGATGCCGAGAGTGCCAAGAAGCCTGCAGAACCCACTCACTGTTTTGTCGGGTTAGCGCCTCAAAGCGGCTTAACGCTAGGGGGGTGGATGGTCCAAAAATTCAATTTCGTCAGCCCTGTCGCCCTGCTAGGCGACCAAGCGTCGCTCCGACTACTCAGCACGACATCTATTTGTTTTGCCGGACCTTCGATGTGAAAATATAAAATATCAATCAAAAGATAGAAAAAGGCTCAAAAGAAAAAAAAAGTCACGACAGAATGACGTTGTGGAGCAGTATAGAAATTTCAGGATGAGTTACAAGGTTGGTGACACGTCACGTAGATTTTGAGCGTCATTGCGCGAAGGTCACATGGTGTTTGCGCATTGCAGCATTCATTTCCCATAAATGGCAAGAGAATCTAGCAAACATGCGGATAATATGATGCTCATAGTGATGCTGCAACAGAATCTTCGCAAAGCTTTCACAGTTTCATCACTCTACTGGTGCAGCCACTTTCGGCAGTGTGTTAACAGTATATAAGCTGCAGTGATCGAGCATGATAGCATCAGGCCGGTTCTCATCACATGCTTACCGTGAGTATTCTCGCAACGTGAAATGCGAAGTAACTAAACCTGCTGTCGTTGACCTGAGCAACGCTAATCTGTTAAAACTGTGATGAATAATGTAATATAGGCTCTTTTTTAAAGCAGGTGCCAGAACAAGATATTTTAGCCTACAAAAAAGTGTCCGAGGTCAATGTAAAGTTGACCGACAAGTTTCAAATCTCGAAAATATATATACAGTCTTCTCCATTTACTCTCAGACAATGACACACTACACAAACTAACGATGTCATTACTTTAACCTTTGCTTGATCGGGTGCAAAACCAAAAATGAAGCACGTACCTATCATCCTTGGGAGATGGCTTTGAAAGTGTGAACCCACACAAAAAATTCACCATTTCCCAAGCCTATAGCTGCCTTATTTGTGAAGCTTGTCAGTTCCTGTCACAGTAGCTACCACCTGTAATACCGTCAGCAGTGTTAACGATGAAGATCTATTGGCCCAGCTTATGCAGGGGGGCTCAGTTTCCACAAAAATAAAAAAGCAGTGATATTTGTTTAGTTTTGTGGCCACGGGGACGAATGCATGCATGCTCTTTTTGACAGTGGAGCTTCTTAAGCTCGGCATGACGCCATACAGAAAAAAAAAAACTACCATTATCATAAACCTTTAACGTCTAGCACCGTGCTCGGCCTGCATGTGCTCTCTTCGACCTTTTCATCTACCTGAGATATTGCTAAGGACATACTAATTCGTATATCGCTGATGAAAACACTGTGAATAAGATCTTGCTACTTAACACCGAATTAACTAACTTGTGGCTGAAGAATATATTGCTAATTATGAACATGTAAAATTATTAGTCTCTTCGCTTAGTCTCGACGACACTGCGCCAAACAATACATTTATTCACTCCACATAGCCATGCATTGAGATGCCTAGCCAAAGCTATAGGAGTGACTTAGTCGAGCTTGTAGAAGCCGACAGAAGCTAGATTGGCCATAAGCTCCACTGTCAGTCCAGCCTTGCGCCACTTGTGAAGCTGTCCACATTTTTTTATTTGCTGTCATCAACGAGAAAGAAATAAGATCGTTTGTCGTATGAAACTTCCGGTCATACAAAGATCCCAATATTTTAGCCAGTAGAAAAAAAACAAGTAATGATAAGATATAAAGAATCATTAGAGACACCAGCATGCATAGCTTGCAAAGAAACATCTCGAAGGAAAAGCTATTGTTCTGCTATTTTCATTGCTGCATCATTCGTTTAGAAACCTGCAACGGGAAGAAAATAAGGTGACAGTTTCTGCTGTAGCGATATGGTGTAGTACGCAGCATATTGTCATGACAAGAGATTTTTTCAAACGTCTGTCACGACGTAGAACTTCCCAGGCAAATGATGAACTTGGCACAGGACAAGGAGTTAATGACAAATTAGCCTTCTGGAACTGCGGCCCGCTGCATATGGAGAAACAAAACAAAAAAAAACTATAAGGACAGGCAATGGTCCTGTACATGAGTGTTTCTACTCCCTGACTAACGTGAGGAAAGAAAGCGAGGGCTCTTTCACGGTCAATTTTCACTCCAATCGAACTTTATTACGTCAATGCAAGCGTGTCTTTTGGGTGTGTGCAAAATAACTTTGTTTTCGTCGACAGAAAGGAGGCAGAATAGCTTAAACGGGGTACCGTAGAACACTTCGACTTTCAGGAAGATGTGTCCGATTACCTTATCAGATTTTTTGTACTGAATAGTGCTTGATAGATGGCATTGTACGCATTCTACCGCATGTCCTGTTGTACACTGCAACGAGAAAAGAGTAAAAAAAGTACAAAAGTGCTCAAAGTCACAAGGTGCGCATGACTTACTTTTTTTTTCTTTGTTTTGCCCCTGCTATTCCTTTCTGCTTAGCTTCGAGCGCTTTCGTCGGGACGAGAGAAGAGATGATAAGATTGGTAGCGTGCGACAAATCTTTCTAACTCCGCTCGCACTAGACACACTCTTATAATTTTTGTGGCATTGAATTCGTGACGCAATAAGCTCTTTTCGTTTATCCATTCCATTGTTACTTGAAAAGGTGTTTAGGTTTCCTTGCTGGAGCTCAAAGCGGCAAGTCAACATCACTGAACTTTCTCTCGCGAAAAAATCTTTTACAACTACAATGAGATTATGAAAAAACAGAGAGCATAAAAGAAAGGAGAACTAAAAAGGTAAGAAAGGAGAAGCGAACATTTCAGGATAAGTATTGACTGCAAAGTGCAAGGAAATGGCTGCGTAATTTTCAAGTTACTACCACTGGGACACTGTTTCGCGATTTCCCAAGGGAAGCATAGACCTACTGTGAGACGATCGTCTAACGACTATTTTTTTTTTTTTTTCGGATGCGCACCTCGGACCACATAAAGGACGAAAAGAAAAAGAATTCCGAGAAGGCCGCATTCCTGTGCTATTTGCTGGAACGTGCTTCGAATGAACCACATCGAGCACACACGTTTTGTTCATGTATTTCTTTTTGGTTCAAACATCGCTTAGTGTAGGTGTCTGATTGCTCGCAATTCTTTTTACAAGTAACTTGGAGAACGTTAGCTGTCCTTTACAATCTTCTTAAACGATTACTGGCGATTTCTGCTGTTATGGCTTGAACGAGCCCATGATTTCAGGCAGATGTGTGTTGATTGTTTTATCTCCACCTTTGTTGAAATGTTGTGGCTGCTGTTTTCTAACTTACACTTTTGTTTTAGCACGGACTGTTGGTGCCTCATCTACAGGCTTCTGAATGTCGCTTGTGCATCGCGGCACGTGAAATATTTGTGAAAGCTCACAAGGGCCGTTCATCTGTGGCGACTACGCCAGCGGTGGCAGACATATACCCAACACATCTTTGAGGCGCAAACATTCTTTAGGAGCGGAGCTGTTCGAGCTTGAGGTTGCGCCGGTCCTGTGCGCCTCAGAAAGCGGGTACGTGGCAAGCAGGTCCCAACACAGCCTCTTCAGACTCGAATTTTAGCGCGCTGTCTTCGAAGGCGTCGAATGCACACACCGCAATTCCAAGGCAACTTGTATTGGTTGCATCCATTGCCTGAGAAAGAAAGTAATACTTTTGACATTCGCTCTGAAACGCGGCCCGTAAAACGACCCTTCGAACATGAAAGTGCCGTCACCAAAGCGATCGCCTTCAGTCACAGGCACCACAATGAAGTTAAGTGAAGCCATATTAGCTATTGGAGGCGTAAATTCTGTAGGCCCGTTTACTCAGATTTGGGTGCACGTTAAAGAACCCCAGGTGGTTGAAATTTCCGGAGCCCTCCACTACGGCGTCTCTCATAATCATATAGTGGTTTTGGGACGTTAAACCTCACATATCAGACATATTAGCTATGTAGAAGCTTCAATTTGTCTAATGAGGAATTACCTTACTTTCTTCTGGTCACATTTTGACACAACTAATACAAAAAAGATCCGTGTACAAACGCAGCCACCATCACTGAAATGGATTGTATATAGGCATGCATAATATAAGTCTTTTGTAGCCATGTAAGGGAGTAGTGAAAGGGAGTGAGGGGGAGGAGGAAGGAAAATAGGAGGGAGAGGGTAAAGCTTGGCGCAGCCTTGTACAATAAATTTTAGCAAGGAATTGGGAAAGACAAGTGAGATTGAGGAGGGCTGATGCAAGGGGGAGGAGGACTGATGCAAGAAAAAAGGAGGTGATATTTCTGACCTCCTGTTATAATCCCTCATTTAGATAATTACTTTAATAGTACAAAGCGAAGCGAAACGTAATTCGTTCTCGTTAAACATCATCTGATAGTCATAAACTCTTTCGCAGAGCGCGGATAAAGAAAGCCTTAGCTAGGACAAGATTACTTCACGAGGAACACCGTTCTGTTCCGGGGAACAACTGTAACGAGTGAAAAGCTCGCAACATACAAGGTAACATACTATAATAAATGAAGGTGAAAAGTCTACCCTCACTGGTGATCATTAGATCAATTGTGGCAGAAAATTGGCGTGGATGCGTTTTCTCCTTTCGTCATGGTAATCGGCATTAACGCAAAAGTGAAACATGTCACAAAAGTAGTGTTTGGTATACAGTGATATATCTGAACGTCTGCCTTGTCTATTTTGATGTTTGGCAGCTATTTAACAAAACTTCGCCGAAGTTAACACCTCGTGGCACCACTCTCGCGACGACCAACGTCCATAATCTTGATTTAACCGTTGTGGTAGCTAATGATATTGACATACCTGTAGACACAGCGTACTGTGAATCCCGCACGAAGACGACATCAAAAAGCAGGAAATAAACACTTCTACACGATATTCACTTGTTCAAAATGTCGTCGATTAGGGTGGGGAACGGCACAGTGTGACAACGCTTCAGCAACACGGAAGCAAGAGGTTTGTATGTTGAGCTGCGAACGCACGCAGGACTTCCAGAACCCGCTCGCCTCTGCCTCACTCCACCAAGGCAACACATTCATCCGTCGACATCGCTGTCTTTCTGCAGCGCTTATTGCGGCAGTTCTATTAGTCGGTGCTACCACACTCGATGCAGTGTAATCGATCCATTGGTGCAAGTGGAAGCTGCACAACTTATATAAGGAGCCGTCACGCGCTAACACAAAGCGAAAGACAATGACCGTAACCACATCTAAGGCGACTCTGCTATGCTAGCACGTTCAGTGTTTTTTTTTTTCTGGTATCGAGACGCTTTAGCGTGGCCTCCCATACATGACCGATGATGCGATATGTCGGGGGCCATGCTTCAACTGCACCACTGCCGAGTAGGTTTCCTATCGGCGTTAGTGTCATGCCATATTAATTCATGCCACCATTCACCCACGGCGGTACCGCTTCGCCCCACCCAGCCCCGCCAACAGACACCGTCGAGTGAGACAGAATTTGTGAAAGATGACTGATTGACTGATTTGTGGAGTTTAACGTCCCAAAACCACCATATGATTGTGAGAGACGCCAATGTGGAGAGCTCTGGAAATTAGCCACTAGACCACCGCGGCGGGGCTGTGTGAAAGAAAGTAAAACAGGAAATTGGTCTAGTTGGAACATACTCACCATGATCAGAGCAAAAAAAAACATGAAAACAGAACAAAGTGAACTACACAAGCGCTGTTTTTTTTACCAAAAGTTTAACGGAAAACACATGGCATATATAAGCATACAGGAAGGCACAGAAAATTTGCTCAAACCCTTCCAAGCATGTAATCCAGCATACTGTATAGAAGAAATTTCAGAATATGTGGGAGCGATCAAAGGCTGGCTCACGCACCTGCCTCTGGCTTTTATGATTTCAAACGCTTCAGCGATTTCACGCATGCGCTTATTCCTCTGCGTCATCCCCACAGCACTTGTGTCATGCACTTTCTTCAGTTCTCGTGTTTCTTTTTTCGCGATGATTGTGACGAGTGTGTGAAAGATGTACAACGCGTTTTTCAAACGTCGTGTAAAAGCCTCGGTAGCATAATTGCCAAATCTAGCTTTGCATCGGTTTCATTCGCGTGAGAGAATTTTCTTTAGTTTTTTTTGTCTTTCAGATGTTTGCGCACGTTTTATTAAAGTCATATACGTGACCGAAATAACTCTCTAACGTATTGGTAGACAACGGCATCGAGCAATTCAGTGTTGAAAATTAAAAGGCTGACAGAGAAAACAGATAGGACTCCATAAGGCGAAATACATATTCGAAAAAAAGACAGCGTCAAATTTCATGGCAGCATTGTGGCCGAAATTAAATGATTTTTTGTACTCATGAGATGCTGCTTTTGACACTTGGTTCTGACAGAACTACGAGCGGGAAGATTACAAAAAACAACAACAAAAAACTAACGTATGTTTCTAAAGCGCTACCCAAGCATTTTAGCTGCCAGAATCCACCACAAAGATGACCTTTCCGAGCAGAGAAAGCACAGTGGCAACGACACCCTTCGGCCTCGTGTTTTTTTTCTAGATACAAATACATCAAGAAGAGAAAACAGAGAAGACAAAGTGGTGCTATAAAAAGGCGTGTGAAGAACAAGTGGTCCGGAAGAAGGAAGTTTAGAAAGCAATCTTAACACTTGTTCCTTCTAAAAGCGATGGGCGTTCGGCTCTGCTTTGCTTACTTTGTGAATTTTTTTATCCTCTATACTAGAAGTATTTTTTTGTGTGTGTCAATTACAGAAAAATGTCACCTTTTGTTTGAACAAAATACCATGATTTTTTTTATTTTTGTCTTAATGTTCTAACTCGTGTGCTTTGTTTTTATTCCTATAAGATATCCAAACATATAGTGCTTTTCGTTTGTCACTTCCCATGAGTCGACTTTTCAGAAACCACAGTGATCGGTCACTGTTGCTCTAAAACTTAATACTTCATTTCTGCAGGAAGTCAATTCTATCTTCACCGCAGAACAAAAAAAAACGCAACAAGTTTTTTGTATAATGCAGAGTCTAAGTCATTTCGACTTGTAAAATGAATGACGTTAAATGTGTGACACGGAAGGATCCTCCTGCTGTCGAAATTAAACTGAAAAACAACGTTCTCAACGATTTCTTTGTAAACGGTAATGATGCCGGGCGCGTAACCTAGTGACCTAACGGCCCGTTCATCAAAAGTCATCATATGGCCCTTTAAAACGCTTCATTATAGCTCTGGATCAGGCTGGTACTCTTTCTGCGCTTGTATGTCAAATAACCGGAATATCACGGTTATTATAGGCAACAAAAACGAATAAACAAACATCGGCAAAAAATGAACATCATGCTTCTTTTCGGGTTATTGTACTGGCCCTTTTTCAGCCAATCGAATGTGACACTTTGACTACCTATATAAATGGACGAAAAACAAGAAACAAGCCTTCATCATACGCAATAAGCCTACCACAATACAGTAATTGTGTATGTATGTATGTATGTATGTATGTATGTATGTATGTATGTATGTATGTATGTATGTATGTATGTATGTATGTATGTATGTATGTATGTATGTATGTATGTATGTATGTATGTATGTATGTATGTATGTATGTATGTATGTATGTATGTATGTATGTATCATTTCCGATGGAGGCGGAAATGTTGTAGGCCCGTGTGCTCAGATTTGGGTGCACGTTAAAGAACCCCAGGTGGTCAAAATTTCCGGAGCCCTCCACTACGGCGTCTCTCATAATCATATGGTGGTTTTGGGACGTTAAACCCCACAAATCAATCAATCATGTATGTATGTATGTATGTATGTATGTATGTATGTATGTATGAATGTATGTATGTATGTATGTATGTAAGTATGTATGTATGCGTCTACGCATTAATACCTCTTCAAGTGTTCGTCCTATAGCGCATCATGATTCACATCAGCATTACTATAAACGTAGCATATACACCGTACGGAACGGATACATAACATACATAACACTCGACAAAATAACGCATCTAAACCAAACCACACAAGAATTGCAAAAGAACACTTTGCGTGCGTTGCGAGGAACTCCCAGGCTGATCACACTTCATGTCTTGGCGGAGAGACCAGCTCGAAGCATTCTGTCAGACGTATTGCAAAACTCGCGACACACTGTTTCGAAATGTCATTGACCGCACGCACTCTAGAACTGGCCACCACGACAACGGACAAGCCCAAGACAGACTACGCGTCAATCACTTCGCCTTTTGTGTAAGCGAAGGCAGGTGTTCGCGTCTCGTGTCGGTGTCGTGCTGTGTACAAGAGAAACGAGTGTCATTCATCGTTAGCGTGACATCGCTAGAGGAGATACTCGGCAACAGAACCAGTTTGTTTTCCTCGCGTGCGACATATTCGATCAGTGTCTGTTGTAACAATCTGAAAGATGACGCGTAACCGTTCCGCTTACGTAAAGAAAACGAAGTAGACGCTAAAATAAAATATGTCAAACAGATGCGAGACAGGAAGAGCACCACATTCTGTGTTAGCTGCTCGACCCGGCCAGGGCATTCGTCTGAAGCAGCGGTACCAAAATCGAGAACGTCCTGACAATTGAAGCAACACCTGGTTGCTGTCTTTGGCGTTAAGTCAGAACGAATTCCGATTCGAATGGCGGTGTGTGGCGCAACAGTGTGAAGTGGAGTGCATGCAAGGCCGTAACTTCCATTTATAATCATATTACAACGAAAAAAAAACACTTAGGAACACGGGCGTTCTTGCACTTAGCTTCAAGTAACTCCAACCCCCGCGACCAGCAGTAGCACTAAGGTTCTTTGTTTTCAGTGACTCAACGCTTTAGCCATTATATTCCAACGGTGGGCAGTATACCGAAAGTAACCTCAACAAGGGAAGAAATCACTGAACACAAGTATATTGTTCACGAATACGTTTGCAGTTTTTCGAAGTGGAAACAGAAAAGGACTATCGGAAGTTACATGCACAGCACGCCATGAAACGCTCAAGAAGCCATTAGCGAGATCATAAGAGAAGACATTTATAAACAGAGAGGATAGAATACAATAGACCATAGTTCTTTGTAAATGGAAAAAAGAGCAACAACAATGGATGATCTAGTCTCATTGTTCAATGCCGATCACTGCTCGACACCATTTTAAGGCGTTCACTGCTCCCACTTGGTATTCTCGAATCACGTTAAGAAGATGGAACGTAACACCTCCTTTAGTAGTGTGCGTACGTAAAATCTGAATTGTATTCGAATGAAAAGTTCATGAAGTGGTGCATCATGCGCAGTGCAATGCAACTATTATAACCGCCTGTATGACGGGATCATGTTGGACACATTGCATTTCAAGGTGTAATAAGACGAGGTGCCAAGCAGGACCTCTGTAAACCGTCCGTCGGGGAAACCGTGACCCAGAAATACCTTGGAAGATATTCACAGAGACGAATGAATTACACGCAGCAAAAACGGCAAGAGAAACAAATTTAACAGCAAATATTCGCTCTTATGCACCTACAACTTTTTTACTCAACGTATTTGTACGCTTCAAAACCCCTTACGTCCTAACGTCTAATTAGCGCATATGGCTAAAGCTACTGCGTAGTGGAGAAAAGCGGTGAAAGTAGGAGCCAATTTTTTCAGGAGTGGCGGTTGGCGAACAATGTCAGCGAAGCGTTGCAGCCACGCTAACCACCTCACTGAGGCTGGTACTGCGGGCTTCGTAGGTTCGTAACGAGACAAGAAGGCCCGTGTAAGGGACACATTGAGGTGCAAAGAGGCTGCCAATTCGATAGACAAATTACGATAGCTGAAAGCATGAAACTCACTACTAGTCTGACGACTTCTTGGTTCGTATAGTTATCACCACTTCTCTGAATTATTTTGTATCTCTTCTCTGAAACCTAATTACATGGCTGAACAAGCACCTGAAGTTTCGAAAATGTGTTGTCAAACATGACTGAACTAAATGAAGCGTAACTAATCCAGTTCATCTGCAGTAAGCCACCTGTACTCGCATTTTAGTTTTTCCAAACTTGAAATTTGGTCAGATGGTGCATTGTTGACAGTAATTTTGAGCGCAAACAACACGCATTTACAAGACAAAGGGACAAAACCGGCGCTACAGGACAGCAGAACAAGACAGGACAACGCTCGCCCTGTCCTCGCGTCTTGTGAATGCGTGTTTTTCGCGCTTGAAAATTCCCGTCGATTGTACGTCAGCTGTATGCACATCCATTAAAAAAAAAGAAAAACTTGACACATTGAAGTATTACAAGAGACAGATATTGCAAGAGACGTTATTACAAGAGACTGATATCACCGCGGTGGTCTAGAGCTCACCGTGCTCGACCACTAGCACGAAGACCACACTTTCTCAGGAGGAAAGTATTCTTGAGGTTCATTTACTTACTTTTAATTGCATGTTTAAAAAAATTCGGCAGATCCCACGTACCTGGAAATCAACTTTATGCGAAGCACGCGGAGGGAAGGTGACAGTGTTGCACTTCTTTTTTTTGAGTGACGCGTCATGAAATGACGCTAAATATGTGTACAAATGTTGCACGCAGAGACATATGTTGAAGAGTTGCAGATGTTTATATAACCAGTTTTCCACTTGCACAACGATGTCAGCTGTAAATGTGTTTTAGCAGCACCACAAGCAGATATGAAGCATTGATGCTCGCGAAGATGCTGGCCCTTGACATTGCTACTTAAATCAATTTCAGCACATGGCACGTCACCACAATTGACGGTAACCCGACGTGACGGCTGTATGAAAGGAGTACATATGTGATGTTTATAAAATTGGGTAGGCAGCACTGCGACCACTATTGAAGTTTCACGAGGATTAGCGTCTATTTGAAAAGTAGTTCCGAGACCTGGCGTAGCTCTGTGGTAGAATGCTTGACTGCCACGCAGAATGCTTGGGTTCGATTCCTGCTGGAATCATGAAATTTATTATTTGCATTCGTCGGGTGGCTAGCGCTGCCCTTGTTGGGTTTTTCTTAATACTGACATTTATTCTATGCCTTCGTTGGGTGACGCTACCAATGTCGGGTATTGCTTAACGCTCACGCATTAAAATTACCCATGTGTGTTCCCGTCGTTCCTGGGCAGATACTAAGTGTCAATCACCAAGGCACATACCTGCTTACGAGCGGCACATACCCGCCCGAGTATGTGCCACTGTCTGACGGGAAGTGTTTGACGACGTACGCGACCAGATTGTGACAATATTCATGTGTTCCCCAGCGCGTCATATTCGTCAAACTATTTTACCCTCCCATGCCAATTTTGGTTCACGCCAAGTCAAGTGGGCGACCATGAGAGCACCCAAACGTAAGCGGCTAGATAGATAGATAGATAGATAAATACGCTCGAAGTCGTCGAAGTTCGCTAAGAAATGCTTCGCATTTAAAACTCCCAGGTGGTGGCACTTTCCGGAGCCCTCCAATGTAGCGTCCTTCATAACCATATCCTGTTTTCGAGACGTTAAACCTCAACAATTGCAGAGGGTTCCCCAGCACCCACCTTGATGCTTTCTCAGTTACTTTGGTTTGTTTATAAAAGCGTGTTATTTTGGCATGTTCAAGCCGACGTTTCCGAATACGCTCATATTCGCGATCAAAGCATTGCTTGATAATGAAGGCAAAATAAATGCTCGAATGGCTTATCAAACTACAGGTTTTCGCACTCAGTTTAATTGACGCGCCAGCCAAATCAACCTAGGCGCCAGCCAATTTAATCCAGCCGCCACTCAAACTAATCCAGGTGCCAGTCATTTAAATCCAAGTGCCACTGAAATTAATCCAACCGCCAGCCGATTTAATCCAGACGCCTGCGAATTTATTCCTGACTACATCGCGACTTCAAAGCGACCCATAATTATCGGGAACGCGTGAAAAGAATAGCGTTGGAGTGAATTTAAGGGAAATATTATCAAGATATGTAGAATAAACAATGAATGAGTCACTGACACGGTGTGACTCACGCGACTTCATCACGCCTATCGCCTGCGTACACACTCTTCACACCTTCCACTTGCATATACAGGGAAACGCCTTCCACGCAGTAATAACTTGATACCTATTGCCCAGGCCAATGACTTGATCAACTCAGGTGACGTCATCACGCATATTATCCAAGCACGCAATGTCTAACTTGCCGTCATGGATATCAAATGAGACGTCTTTGACAGAGTAATAACTTGAACCCTGTCACTCGGCCTAGTGACGTGACCACTCGTGACTCACGTGACGTCATCAGGCCTGACACCCACGCAAGCACTCTCTAATCAGCCGTCATGAATATGAAACAAAACGTCTTCAAGAAAGTAATACTTTGAGCCCTGTCCCTCGGTCTAGTGACGTGGTCGCTAGTGATCACGTCACTAGAACGAGTGACAGAGTTCAAGTTATTACTATCTCATAGACGTTTCATTTCATATACATGTCGATTGGTGTGGACAATGCGTACGTGGGTGTCAGGCCTGATGACGTCACGTGAATCACGAGTGATCAGGTCATTAGGCCGAGTGACAGGGTTAAAGACTGAAAAAAAAAATGCTGAGCCCCGCCCTCTTCGTAAACTAATTTTTCTCTTTCTGGGAAGCCTTCATTCTTCTATGTTCGTTCAATAAATTTCAGTTGATAGTTTGCGCTTGTACTGACCACTTCTTTTTTTTTTTGTATCCTTGCTAACTTTGTTTTCCGCAGCAATTGTAGCGCAATTTATTTACAGTCATGAAAAACCAGTTAGCCCAACACCTCATTTTGCTGACAGGGTTCAAGTTATTACTCTCTCAAGAACATTTCGTTCATATGCATGAAGGCCGTTTTGAAGAGCACCTGTGCGGGTGGTATGCGTGATGACGCCACCTAGGTCACTAGTGATCAAGGCATTGGCCTGGGCAATAGGTATCAAGTTATTACTGTGTGGGTGGTTTTTTCTTCAATATGCATGTGAAAGGTGTGAGTAGTGCGTACGCGGGTGATAGGCGTGATGAAATCGAGTGAGCCACACTGTGTCAGTGACTCATTCATTGTTTATTCTACACATCTTGATAATATTTCCCCTTAAATTCACTGCAAAGCTATTCACTCCCCGCGTTCCCGCAAATTCTGGGTAGCTTTCGAATCGCGATATAGTCAGGAATAAATTCGCTGGCGTCTGAATTAAGTCAGCTGGAGGTTGGATTAATTTCAGTGGCACCTGGATTAAAATGACTGGCACCTATAGTAATTTGAATGGTGTCTGGATTACATTGATTGGCGCCTAGATTAATTTGGCTGGCGCTTGGATTAACTTGAGTGGGAAAACCTGAAAATATTGAAGGTGTCGCGCATAGGCGGCATCAGCACGAGTGATGCAAAATGCCATCACGTCATAATGTCACGGTACGACGTCATCATGATGTCACAAGTCACCAAACTTTGCGAGGTCATTACGTCCTTATAGAGACGTCACGTGATTTCTTCCCATAATGTCGTAGCTTGGTCAAAGATAGCTCGGTCACAAAAACAGTGAAAAACCATTTCAGGGGCAGAACGCTTTCATAAGGTGACGGAGCAGGATCGATACGCTGACTGAGAACGAGAAGATTACTTTCACATTCCAGTCGCCTTGGAAGAGTGCTTAGCGTGTCCTTCGAGTTTTTAGCTGCGGAGAACATGAAACAATAAGTAGATACATCAAACTCGCACCACACCGTACATTCTTCTGGGTTTTTCCTCCGAGAGTTGAATGGGGTGCGATAGGTTCCCTACACGGAAATCTATACACCATGCCTCAGCGCAACGCACCATTCCTACCATGATATACGGCACAGTGGAGTGCTCGCAAGGGATTGATAGCCGAGACGCCAGTCGAGAAAAAGGGTGAGCCTCCACAGCCCCGTTGATTTTGATGCCGGAGTTCGGCGTCTGAAGTGAGGGGAATACGAAGGGGGGTGCGCTT
This sequence comes from Rhipicephalus microplus, assembly GCF_043290135.1. NCBI lineage: Eukaryota > Metazoa > Arthropoda > Arachnida > Ixodida > Ixodidae > Rhipicephalus > Rhipicephalus microplus. The sequence continues at coordinate 42,881,635 of NC_134703.1, forward strand.
CATGCGGAAGGAGACGACGGGTGTGGAAGAGGGCCGGGAAAAGCGCCCGGCTTTCATGCTTCGCTCTCTCCTCTCCCTGCGTTATTTATCTCACGCTGTTGTTGTCGACGTCGGTTATGGGAGCCCGTCAAAGCAGTTCAACACGGCGTGCAGCGACGGCTTCTGATGGCACGGCACTGCCGGTCGGGCCTGCGCTTTTTCAATTTGCCAGATCGCATCACCCATAATTCTTCGTAGTTCTTGGTTACGTATTTCTTTTCTGTCGCCTCTCCAGCCTTCCTGCTTCCATACCTTCTGTGTGGTCCATCCATCCTGTGTTTTAAAGGCGAAGCATTGTTTAGCGAACTTCAGTGACTTTGAGCGTACGATAATCAATCAATCAATCAATCAATCGTTTATTAAGGTGCTCTGGAACAATCATGAGGTGTAATAATAATAATAATAATAATAATAATAATAATTTATTGTACACATCCATAACAAATACAAAGAAACGGGCCTGTCATCCCCAGGACTTGTGCGACTAGGCCCGGCAGAGCCGGTTACAGCGATGCGGATACAAGTAACAAAACTATTGTTGTTTCCTTACCAACAAACAAACAAACGATTGACACCATTACTTTTTTACAGGCAGTAAATAAAAAAGAGGAACAAAGGAGGGACACAGAGCATACGTGGCATACAAATAGACCATGTGATTTTACAGCTCAGCGAGTAATTTCTTTACGTTTTTTTGATCTCGATGAAAAAAAAATTGTCAGGTAGTGCATTGAAAACTTTTGGAATATATACACTTCTACATGCTTCTCCGTATCTGGTAGAGAACCGGGGTACTATAAAACGTTTTTTTTCTCTCAGGGGTCGACGCGTTACATATGGCACTTTAAAGTCATCACACCAATTGTATCTTAGAACAACTGTCTTAATAAACAAACCCTGGAATACACAAAATCCCAATTCCCGAAAAATAGTACTGGCATCTATCTTACTACCGTAAGCTACACTTTTTAAAATATTTCGAAGTAAACTATCAATGCATGTTTTCTAGCGTTCTGAGCAAAATGCAAAAACTGTTATCCCATATCTACCTGCACTATATGCTAACAAATGAACTATCACTTTTTTCAATGGTAGGGGCACCAAGCTTTTTATATTGAAAAGCAGACATGTCCCACTTCTCAGTTTGGAACAAATACATGCTATGTGATGTTCCGAAGACATACCACTATGAAAAATTACGCCTAGGTATCTGAATGTTTTGACATTTTCCGCTGCAGAACAATTTGCATGGATTGCAATGTTCGGTGTGAAGAGAAATTGGTATATTCATTTTTTGTGTTTTTAGAGGGCTTCGAAAACAGATATGTTTTGTTTTCTTTTCAATTACAATTACGGAGTTTTCTTAAACCATATCATAACACTATGAATTTCACTCTGAAGAGCATTAATCGCCCCTTCATAGCGTAGATGACGTGTTAATAGCACCATATCATCTGCATACTGGTACACATTGGCTTTACGAATTCCCATGGGGACGTCATTCATAAATAAATTAAATATCAATGGTGACAACACCGATACTTGTGGCACACCAGCAGTAATATATTTTCTATTGCTAATTACCTCCCTACATCCCATAGCGACCTGTGACCTGTCTTGTAAGTTATTACAGAGCACATCATAAAAAGGCCCCCTAAAGACCAAACGAAATAGCTTTTCTAACAAAATGGTATGGTTCACTGTTTCAAACGCTTTTGCCAAGTCTAAAAATAGAACACAATCGAACAGGTTCTTGTCTAAAGCCGAATATATTTCATCACTAAACTCTTCTAATATTGTTATAGCGATTAGCAATGAAACCAAATTGCCGGGCTGTTAGTAGCGAGAACTTCTGTAAGAAGGACGTCATACATTGAAGCAAAATTTTTTCTAGTATCTGGGAGAGTATAGGCAAAATAGAAATTGGTCAGTAACTTTCTATATCATCTTTTTTCCCTGCTTTAAACAACGGCTTTACTATTGCCGTTTTTAATTTCTCGGGAATCAATGCACTGGTTAAAAATCCATTTACCATGAAGAGAAGTATACCAGATAATGCTTCAAAGTTCCGTCGATGCGTAGCCACAGCTACCCCATCAATTCCTGGTTGCTTATTTGGACGAAAACTGCAAATTATTCTCCTGAGATCTTCCTTCGAGAGCGTGGGCAAATAAGCAGAAGCAGGAACAGACTGTTTAAGCGTGCACGTGCGTTTATGTGCATGCGCATTCTTGGAAAAACGCGTAAAGAAGTGGTTGAACTTATCAACCACTATCTCTGGTTTCTCGGAAATCGATTTGAGTTGATCAGTGGGCGTGTTCTTCTTGCCTCGTAGATTATCTATCAAAGCCCATGTCTTTGCCGGATTTTTGTATGCTTGGTTGAATCGTTCAAAAAAATACTTGTTTTTCGCTTACCTTAAAAGAGCGACAACTCTATTCCTTGCAATCTTGTATTCAATTGTTAAATCCTGATTTTTCGGTGCCCGTCGGCTACGTTTCCTTAGCCCGTCTCTATGAGTAATAGCGCTCCTAATATCTACAGTGAACCACGAATAATTTTTTCTATATTTTTTTAGTTTTTACATATGTACTTGAACGTTCTAATTTTAGTAGCTGCTCACAAAATTTTTCGTAGACTGTGGACTTGTTCGATCCTACAGTTAACTGCATCCAGTCAACTTGTGCTACAAAGTGATCGAAAACTTTGCTATTAAATATCTCTATTTTCCGTTCATTATTATTATTTTTTCCTTCTGCATTCCCATCGCTCGGTAGTGGCAATTGTGCAAATAGGCGACAGGCCACGAAATAATGGTCAGCTAATTTTTGCTTAATCACGCAAGACCTTAATAAATTATTTGGTGCTATCATTACAATGTGGTCTATACAGGAAGACACAAGTCTGGTCTGTATGCATTCTTTGCGTGTTGGGGATTTTATGGTCGACTGTAAGCCATATTTTGCTAAAACTGAAAGGTAATCAGATACATTAACTGTGGTATAGTTCAATGTATTGATGTTTAGATCTCCTACCAGGCGAATTTGATCCGCCGTTGCTTGGCCTTGTAGGACTTCATCTAGCTCGCTCAAGAATCTTGAGACATAATAATAATAATAATAATAATAATAATAATAATAATAATAATAATAATAATAATAATAATAATAATAATAATAATAATAATAATAATAATAAATCAGGTTTTGTGCCGAAACCACGATAGGATTACTTACGAGGCGCAGCATAGTTGAGAGCTCAATAAATGTTTATTACCTGGTGTTCTTTAACCAGCTCTGACATCTGACGGTACACATGCCGCCCCCATTTCCCCTCCGTAAAAATGGTACCACCACCGCCGTGAGTGCACGTTAGAGAACGCCGAGTGCTCAAATACTCGAGGCACTGTGTTACGACGTCTTTAATAGTCATATCGGGGATTCGGGGCGTTAACCTCCAACATTGAATAATAATTGTGAAGCATTTCAATTAACTAGTGGCACATGGCCCTCGCCTCATTGTATCAGCATCAGAGCCACTTCTAAACACTGTCCTCCTTCGTTTAAGGAAAACGCGAGTACGTGGACTGCGCTCTGCCCCATTTGCCTACCGCACCGTTAAACCACAGCTAAAGAAAGCACGTTCGCTCATGGTGACATTAGCCGTTATGAGACTGTAGTGGGAGTGTAATGTACCAGTGCTTGTCCAACGGCCTTAAACTGTTATTTTGTTTCCCAATAGATTACATAAAAGTGGCCATGCTTTTTTTTTTCGTTCTCGGTTTGTGGCACGGTAAGCCACTGCTGCAAAACGCAGGGCACGTGCTGGCGTGTTCCTTTTCATGAAAGCAGACAATGAACATTCCTCTTTTGCGTATCCTACCTAACGCACTCCATAGTTCTCGGTGTCCAAGACGTACCAACTTTGAAATGCGGACAGTAACTTTGAGAATGTTCGAAGCACTTCTTTCACATCGAAAGTTGTTATAAGATCACAACAAGGGCTGCTTTGCCGTATTTGTTTGCCGCCGCCGCTAATGTCCGTAACCACTATCACTAAGAAAAAATAACTCGGTAAATTAAAACCACCAAGGACCCAGCGTGATTCGAAACCGGGTCCATATTGTCCCAGCCCAGTATTCTTCTAGAGAGCTACGCTCCTGCCTGAAACTTCGTTGCAAACTGGCGTGAGGCAGTCTATAGATGTAGGAAAGTAAATCGCGTTATTTCGAGTAGTAAAGCGTTTAAGAACAGCAAATCACCAACGAGTATTCAAATTATGCTAATTGCGTAGCGAGTGGGTCATCGAATCCTCCAACCCACTACAAAAGCTTCAGGCATAATTATTCATCTTTGTCAATGAAAGGATGAAAAATTGCACAGAATTCCTTGCACGAATGTAGCGGGTACCATGCTTCTGCGAAGAGTGAAGGATGGCACAGTGATTGCCTTCGTACCACAAAAAATTAGGATGATTTACGGTGTAATGCGTACCCTGCAAGCGCGCTCGTAGCAATCACCCAAAGAGTATTCGGCAAATGCTCTGAAAAGACCGCTTTTTTCCAGCATTTCCTGTCCCTGTGCTGCGCGTGCTGCGCAGGCCTGGTGGTTTTCTTTTATATAATGCAGAAATGATATAGAATCTTTTGTATGCTCTTTTTCTCCCGCATCAGTCAGTCAGTCAAGAACTTTAATATATGGTCCTGAGGAGTTTAAGCCACCAGGGTGCCCACGTGGGACATCCTAGCAGCCGCTACCGTAGGCGACGCCCGAGTCGGGGCTGGAACGTGGTGGCGTTCCGCCAGTTCTTGGGCCCTCTGGACTGCCTTAAGTTGGTTTCGGAGATTGGGGCTCCTGAGTGCCTCCTCCCAGTCGGACTCACTGGTGAGAGGTCCCTGAGGTAACGCGGGACATTGCCAGAGCATGTGCGCGAGTGAACAGTACACTTCTGTGCAATCTGGGCACTGTGAATTTATGTCTGAGTTATAATGGCTGAGTCGGCCCCGTGATGGGTACGATCTCGTTTGTAACATTCTAAAGGCTACTTCTTGCGCGCGTTCGAGTTTTGAATGGGGTAAAGGGTATCGGCTTCTGTTGTGTCGGTAGTGGGAGGTAATTTCATGGAAGGTGAGTAGTGGGTCATTAAACTGCACGTCTGGGCCCAGCTCTTCGGTGGCTGATTGATCGTCACGGCGGGTCAGTTCTCGTGCTCGATCATGAGCCATTTCGTTGAGGTTGGGTTGTTGTGGGTGAACGTCTTTGCCCATGTGGGCAGGGAACCAAGAGAGGTAGTGCGAGCCCGTATATTTCCGTGTTTGTAAAATGCGGGCTGCTTCTGGAGCGATGTTGCCGGTTTCGTAAGCCCGAATGGCGGCGCGAGAGTCTGTGAAGACATTAGTGAGTGAGGGGTCGGTCATCGCTAAAGCTATAGCAACTTGTTCGGCTATGGCGCTTGTTGATAGCCTAACCGAGGCGGCTGAGCGTAGGGCTCCGTCGCCATCTACTACCGCGAGTGCGAAAGAGGAGGAGTTACCGTATTGCGCTGCGTCGACGAATGCGGTAGAGTTGCGATTCGCGGCGGTACGGTTTAGGATCGCGCGAGCGCGGGCCAGCCGTCTGCCTTTGTTGTGTTGTGGGTGGACATTTCGCGGAAATGGGGTTACCATGTAAGTAGCTCGGACAACTCTGGGGAGGGTTACTGCGCGTTCAAGGCAGGGGTGTGGGGACATGCCGGCCTCGCTTAGAAGTCGGCGGCCTGCCTTGGAGGAGGAGAGGCGGATCACTTGGGCCGTGGTCTGAGCCTCGATCACTTCATCGATGCCGTTGTGCATGCCTAGTTGGTCGAGACGGGAAGTGCTCGTGTTTTGAGGCAAACCAAGGACTTGTTTAATGCTTTTGCGCATGAGTGTGTTTAGTTTCGTCTTTTCTACCTTCGTCCAGTTGTGGGCAGAGGCGACGTAATTGATGTGACTCATTAGGAACGCGTGGTATATGCGCAGAAGGTTGGCCTCTCCAAGGCCTCGTCTACGACCCGAGACTCGCTGAATGAGTCGGAGCATGTTCTCGGTTTTAGCTGTGATATGTTTAATTGTTCTTGCATGACAGCCAGTGGCCTCGACGAGGAGGCCGAGAATGCGTATGGAGTCCACGCGGGGTATTCGCTGCCCATCTTTGGCGTGTAGCGCTATGGGTAGATCACCTAAGGGTGTTAAGTTACGAACGCCTTGGCGAGATTGCCGGTACAGTAGCAACTCTGATTTTGTGGGCGACAAACGAAGTCCAGTGTTTTTTAAGTAGGCTTCTGTGGTATTGAGAGCAGTTTGAAGGGCTTGCTCCAACTCCGACAATGAGCCTCCCGGGCACCAGATGGTGATGTCATCTGCGTATATAGCATGGTTTATGTTTGGGATCTCGCGGAGTTTGTCAGATAGTCCCTTCATTACTATGTTAAAAAGGAGTGGAGAAATGACTGCCCCTTGTGGTGTCCCGTTGGAACCTAATGTGTAAGTGTCGGATGTAAGTTGCGATAAATGCAGCTGAGCTTTTCGATTTTGCAGAAAAGAACGAATGTACGCCTGGAATCTTTTACCGAGACCAAGGCTGGCAATGGATTCCAGTATAAAGCGGTGTGAGACGCTGTCGAATGCTTTAGTGAGGTCTAGGGCGAGAATGCCACGAACATCTCTTGTTTTTGAGTCGAAGATCTGTTTCTTTAGTAATAGCATGACGTCTTGTGTTGAAAGGTGCGGACGGAACCCGACCATGTTGAACGGAAAGAGTTCGTGATCCTCTATGTAGCGCGATACACGATTTAGGATGACATGTTCAGCTGCTTTTCCTATGCATGAGGTTAGGGAAATCGGGCGTAGATTGTCGAAGTTGAGTGGTTTACCTGGCTTTGAGAGAAGGATTACCGTGGCCGTGCGCCATTGTTCAGGTACCTGGCCAGTTTCCCACATGTAATTAATGTCTTTTGTGAGTAGTGTGATGGCTTGGTCGTCTAAATTTCGCAACAGGCGGTTGGTTACCTTGTCAGGACCGGGGGCTGATCTGCTGTTGAGGTTGTGTAATGCCTCCCGAATTTCTGACTCCGTGAAGGGTTCGTCGAGTTCGGGTATCGTTTCGCATTCTATTTCTGGGTAGTCGGTGGGTTGTGCTGTGTTTAAGGGGAGGTGACGTTTGGAGATTTCTTCAAGAAAGGATGAGTTTGTTCCTCCCATCTTTTTGTGCGAGTGTAGGAGCCGGTCTATGGCATGACTCTGGTTGTTTTTTGTTTCGCAGTCGTCCAGCATGTATTTTAGGAGGTTCCATTTACCCCCAGTTCGCATGCGGCCGTCGACCGCCGAGCAGAGTTCATGCCATTGGAGTCGTGTGAGCTCCGTGCAATATTTGGCAATGTCTTGGTTCAGTATTGATAGACGTTTTCGTAAGCGTCTGTTTAGTCGTTGTGTTTTCCAGCGCGCGAGTATTGACGCTTTTGCCTCGAGCAAATGTGCCAGATGTGGGTCCATTCTCGGGACCTCGAGTTCTGTTTGTATTGTTTTCGTTGTTTTGGCTATGTCTTCCTGAAGTGAGGTGAGTAGTTCGATGAATGTGTTGTATTCCTTTGTGTTGTTTTTGCGGAGGGTGCGGAAGGCATCCCAGTCCGTTAGCGTGAATGTACGGGGTGGGGCTGATGCGTTGGGTAGTTCGGTTCGTATGATGAAGTGATCGCTGCCCAGGTTTTCCTGCGTATTGGTCCAGGTGTGGCCTGTGACGTTACGGGTAAATACCAAGTCCGGCGTAGTGTCGCGTTGTACCGATGTTCCAAGTCTCGTAGGGAATCGGTGATCTGTGATGAGTGTGAAGGACAAGTCGTCAATTGCTCGAGTGAGGTTAGTGCCTTTAGCCGTTGCCTGGGGGTAACCCCATGACGGGTGGGGGGCATTGAAGTCGCCTGCTATAACAAGCGGAGAGTTTCGCGCGAGCGTTGTGGCTTTAGTTAAGAGCGCATGGAAGGACTGTCTGTAGTCTGACGGGGAGCTGTAAACGTTAAGGATAAAAACGCTTTGTTTTAAAAAACGGTTTGGTACGAGTTCGACGAGTATCGCTTCCAGGCGGCTGCGGGTGGGTAATACCTCATGTACTATGTGAGCAAATTTCTTGCTAATCAGCGTGGCTATACCTCTCTTGGTATCCCCTCGTTGTGAGATGGGGTGGTAACCCGATAATGTGAGAGTATCACAAAGGGTCTCCTGCAGTAATATTACGTGTGGCTTCTTGGGTTGCGCTTTAATGTACTGCAGCAGTGTGGTTTTACGGGTCGCGAAGCTAGCGCAATTCCACTGCCAAATTTCTAACGTGTTTTGGGTTGTGGAAGCCATGATGATTACATTGAATTTGGTGGCCCAGGCAGAATTGCCGTAGGATCCACAGAAACTACTGTTCTGGCTTTGGTTTTAGCTTTTATGGTGGCTTTTTGCTCTAGTGCTTCCACCCGGCGTGACAGCGTGTCGATGTTATCGTGGTTTTCTCGCGTGAGACGTAAGATTTCGTTTAGAGTGTCTTCTGGTGAGTCGCTGTCATTCGTGTCCGCTTCGCGGAGTGGTGGGGCTCTGCGTTTAGGTTTGCTAACATCTACAGTGGATGAGGGGGGATCTTTAGGAGCTGTGAGAGTTTGTATTTGGTGCTTCGCCTCATTTAGTTGTGTGGTGAGCTGTTGTATGGTTGCCCGAAGACCTGCTAGTTCTGCTCGTAGAGTTGTAACTACCTCGCTTTCATGCTCTGGCAATGAGGGCCGCGTTACCTTTGTGACTGGCGGCGTGCTCCGTAGCGGTGGTTTCTTCCCTTGGACTCGGTCCGCCCATGTCAGCTCAGCCTGGCGAGATGGGGAGTGTCTCCTGGAGCGGGAGTGGCTGCGCTGGGCACTGCGACGTCTCGCTGTCGGTGTGAGGGAGCGGCTTCGCCTGGATGTCGCATAGGTGCTCGAGGTGGCGCTGGAATCGCGGGAGCTGGCTCCACTCGATCCTCGGGAGCGGCTACGACCGCGTCGACGGCGTCGGCGTCGTCGTTGGCGTACGATGTACGGAACTTGAAATTTACGTTTGCAGTCCTTATCGGCAGTGGGGTGTGGTCCACCGCAGAGGGTGCAGTGGGGCTTACATTGGTGGTTTTCGGGTGGGGTTTTGAGTCCGCACTTTCGGCACCACGTTGTGTTAGGATTAGGGCAAACGTCTGCACGATGGCCGAGGCTGCCGCAGTTGTAACAAACTTCCGTGTGTCTGCGGAAAAGCGTGCATCGAACTATGCTCGCCCCGCAGTATACATAATTGGGAACTTGCATTCCTTGGAACAGGATGGTGACGGCTGTGGTGTTCTTGATGCGTTTCACCTCCAGGGCACTCGGGTTGCGCTTTGTGACGATCAGTTCTCGGAGCTGGGTATCGGTGAGGTCAATGTCAATGCCTCGGATGACGCCTTTGCACGTGTTATCGGGTGGAGCCGGATATACAGCAACTCGGTACAGAGTGTCTCGCAGACGTAGTTGCTGTACCGTGGTATAAGCTCGTGCGTTTCGTTCGATTGGGGTACACACTACAAAAATGTTCTGGGTGACATTTGGGCATATAGAGTCTTCCATGAGGTCTTGAGGAGCCAGGGCGGCGGCCATCGCCAGGGCTTGCTCAAACTGCACCGGCGTGATTTTAGCCACGTTGAGGCCATCTCGGGGCCTTACGATTATGCGATATGTGTCCCTCGGAAGTTGAGGGAGTCTTGAGGTAGCGACGAGGCGTTGGTACGCGCTTCTCGGTTCGGCGGTGCGGCCGCCGTCCCTACGTCTCCCTCGCGTACTTGTTGGTCTTGCGTCTTGGGATTGGTTAGCTTTGCTCTTGCTTGGCTTACGGTTGTACGCCGTAATCCAGCCTGGGCCATTCGCTTCTTCAGGCGATATTGCTTCGCCTTCGACGATTTCCATGATGAACGGGGTAAACTTGCGGGATAGGCCCAAGCCTACCCACCTTGGCTCACCGGAGCAAGGCTTAGCCCGCTAGGGGTAGCGAGGCAGCGGCGGCGTAAGCACTTCAGAAGGCCAAAAGTAGAGAAAGAGTCCACCCACCGAATTAAATACGGTGTCCACTGAATTCTCGTAACTTGGTGCGTACGTTGGTGCGCAAATCACGGTGATTGTAGGCGGCAAACCGCACACAATCATTGAAGATAGCGGAAGCCGATGTTCTAACGCCCGCACTGGTCGGCTTCTTCTTCTTCTCCACCTTTCTCCCGCATTACGTGAAGAATTTCGTTCAACAGATTGATACCTTGAACGTAGACGCATATTAGGGAACTTTTGTGGATGAACATATGCGGACATTGAGTACACTGATATTGTATAGGATAGGAGCGCATACTACACAACGCTAAGGATCGTGATGACGAGTAGCCTGGTACAGCCTGAAAGAAGTGGCTAAAAGGTACACAATTCCAAACGGTGTCAGCTCTCGTAGCACTCCCCGGGGGTGCTATTCTGGACATTGTCGAATTCCGCCATGTAGTCAGATTCCACCATTGATCGATGGTAATTGGCCAAGAGAGCTGCTACGACCTGTCTGATTGGCTTAAAATGCCGTCATTGTGATATTTGACAATATGGCGGAGTTAGACAGTGTTCACATGCAGTGTCCAGAATAGCACCCTGGTTCCGGAGACGTCACCGAAGGCAGCGGGACTATGTATGACGCAAGCGACTGGCGCGCACCATGAGATGTCGCCCAAAGCTGGATGGTTTGCGGAACTCCATAACAGTAATCGCCAAGAGTATGCTCGACGCATAGCACGCCTAAGGCCTGGCTGTGCGATCTTCGAATCGCCTGCCCATTAGCAGTTCAAAGCAAAGAGTGACCTGCTTTCGCAATGGGAAAACACTAGCACAAGGGACTGGCGGCCGGCGCAGAAAATTGCGACACGTATCGCTGTTTCCGAGCATTGCGATAGCGACAAAGCCAAGCACGTTACATTTCCCAAAGCAAGGGTGGCTGGCCGAAAGCTCTCCTACAAACAGCTTACATTTCAAACAATAGCTTGCTCGTCGCTTATCGGTAAAATCATGCGTTAGTTTTTTTGTTTTGATGCTGTAGCTAACAGCAAGATGCGCTCCTTTCTGGCAGCCACCCCTGCTCTGGAAGATAGAATGTTGCTGGCGCGCTCGCTTTTGCCACGCTCGGCAACATCAGTGGCGTGGTGCCACAATTTGGACCATTCGGCCACAAGCCCCTGCGCTAATCATTTAACCTCGCCACTGTTCCACAACAACAAAAGTTTGCAGGGCACGAAGTGTTACATAATGCTGAATTACCGCTGTGTATGGGAATGTTATTTCTAAATAAATGTTCGATACAGCATTTGGCATTCCGACCTATGCAGTCACCAGCTTGATTACAAGGACATAAGCACTGATATGGCAGAAATTCGCAATTGTTGTAGATCCAACGTCCCGCAAACTTTTGCTGTTATAATCGTGATACGAGTGATTTGATTGATTGATTTGTGGGCTTTAACGTCCCAAAACCACGATATGATTATGAGAGACGCCGTAGTGGAGGGCTCCGGAAATTTCGACAACCTGGGGTTCTTTAACGTGCACCCAAATCTGAGCACACGGGCCTTCAACATTTCCACCTCCATCGGAAATTCAGCCGCCGCCGTGATACGAGTGCCACGTAGTTGTGTTTTCCACCTGCCAGGCATGTTAACGTCGACGCTCTGAAATACGTCACTTCGGCGGTGCCAGGAATGCCGAAAATTTGTCAGTCTTATATATCAGCACGTTGATCCCATGCAACTTCCCCAATTAACTGGTAAAAATTATATACACGCGCCACTTGCACCCCCAAACATTATAAGGGCTTAAGCACTGCTAAAACTTCAATCAACAAATAGTGAAGTAATATTGTGATTATACACTATTCTTTCACCATCCGACCAGCGCTGGCGTAACGCCGCACGAGCGGATCAGTGACGCTGTATAACCGTGTATGTCACTGTGTACCTAGAAACTAAGACAGTCACTTACATCATGCAGGCGGAACTACGAAAAAGAACCATGATCAGCGAAGTCCTGGCGTAGACTGGGTGGAGCAAAGGCCATGATGATTAGTAGGGTTTCGCGGCGCAACTGCCATGAGTGGCCAAAGAGCACCGTGTCTTTTATTTGGTGTGGTGACGACGAACATTTGCTGTGAGTAGAGGTAGTGCAAAGAGAACCGTTCCCAAGCAAATGTGCATTATCCACGAAAGACCCTCTTTTTTATTTGTGTCAACATACGGCTTCTGGAAAGCTTACTCCCCCAATACACGCATAAGGTGAATAGGACGCGCATGAAGGCGAACTGTAGGCACAATCAAAAACAAGTTTTCGTTATTTCGGTGTACTACAACTCGTAGATACAAGTGAGCATAGCGCGACATCGAGTTTGAGGCAAGCCCCCTGACATTCATTTTTTTCACCTGAATGCATAATGGGTATACAAGATGTCGAAGGCATAGAGTACGTACATGGTGAAAATTGTTAGCTTCGCATCTTATGACGAGTAGTACAAAGCTCGATTTTTTAGGGACGAATCGCCTCGCCGTTTTTCGCCTTTTAAGTTGCGTTGTCCCTTTTGCTATCGCTTCGTATCGGACTGTTTTATTACGCTCCCTGCAGTGCTCCTTTTCATGGTTGTCTTCCGTTTGTATATAGGGATCCTTGCGGATCCGCTCTCGGCGGTTACAACTGACAGCAAAACAAACCTGAAGGAGCATAGCGACGACCAACATTTTGCAATTTAGGTATGATTTAGGTAAAACAGGAACGTTCAGCCTTCAAAACGTACAGTCTACCACAAAAGTACGCACCACGCGAGTGCGGGGCCAAAAGCGTCTTCGCGACACTTCCGCCAACAGCACCGCAGCGCCCGAGACGCATCCTTTACGTAATCTATGGCCTGTCTGTTTTCTGATTGGGTACAAATAGCTTTGACCTGTCACTTTTTAAAGCGACGTGCTTTTTGGCATCTGCATCGACGTACTTCTTCCGTGAAAGCAGTTAATGTGCACAACTGTTGTCAGTCGCGGTCTTTATCACTGAGTCGAGGTGCACCGTGATAGCGTTAATTCTGGCTATGAAAGTACAAACGTGATGGCTGATACATGAGCAGTTTAACGCCCCAAATAAATGTGACCGTAACAATGCAGGTAAGCGCTTCAGCTCAAAACTACGATCAATGCGCTATGCGGCAGAATTAAATTGAAAGGCTTGTGAATAACAAGAAGAGCCGTTTCCGGCCTAGCACTGCGGTCGACATAGCGCACCACCTGGTAGCGCGAACAGGCCGCTTGGCATGCGAGTTCGCGTGGTCTGCAAACTTATGTGTTTGACCGTACGTACATGCACGATGCTCTGCAGAGACGACGAATTCCGATCATGGAAAGTGGTTGGGTGCATGATGTCTATTGCGCGTGTGACATGTCTTCCTCTAGTTATACTCAATCAGTAGGTGTTTTACAGGGAGAGACTATACCCGGCCTACTGATCTTCATAGTGTAGCTCGCGCCCCACCGTGGTGGTCTAGTGGCTAAGGTACTCGGTTGCTGATCTGCAGGTCGCGGGATCGAATCCCAGCTGGAGGCGGAAATGTTGTAGGCCTTTGTGCTCACATTTGGGTGCACGTTAAAGAATCCCAGGTGGTCGAAATTTCCGGAGCCCTCCACTATACGGCGTCTCTCATAATCATATGGTGGTTTTGTGACTTTAAACTCCACATATCAATCAAAACATGTGAAAGCCGGTCGAAGTGTCTCGCTTAGCATGTAGTGCGCGTCAACTCGACGGGCTGGCAGCAACGCTGGCCTGCTATTCAAACGCATTGAAAAGAAAAACGTGTAATCATGATTTACAGCTATGTTAGGTAAAAAGTTCACTCACAGCACGAGCGTCCGTGCAGACACCAGCGATAACCACGAATTGGCGGGCCAGACTTGGCATCATGAACTAGACATGCTATACATGGGTTGCACGTACGGCACAACAGGTAACGACTGGACAGAGAACCGCCATGTTTGTCAACATAAGCAGCTGCCTAGAAGCGTGGTCGGGAGCTTTGCAGCGGCAAAATCTGGTCCCCGGTCGCGCTACCGGCTTCACAATGACTATTCGGGCTGTTTTTTTTTTTTTTGATGCAGAATAGTACCCGCCACGGTGGTCTATTGGCTAAGGCACTCTGCTGCTGACCCGCAGGCCGCGGAATCGAAGCCGGGCCACGGCGGCTGTATTTTCGGAGGAGGCAAAAATGCTTGGATCCGTGTGCCTAGATTTAGGCACACGTTAAAGAACCCCAGATGGTCGAAATTTCCGGAGACCTCAACTATGACGTCTCTCATTATTATATGGTGGCTTTGGTACGTAAAACCCCAATCTGTTACGCTGGGTGCAGTAGCAGCAGGGCACACCTTCCTTGGAATCGGGAACATCGCTCGATCTGCCTACCATAGACGTAAAACCAGAGCGGGATGAATCCCACGAAACCGTAACTCACGAGAGGAGAGTAAACCAAGCATTGCAACACTGCTGAAACGAGCACAACTGCGGTGATGTCTGAACATGGGCGTAGGTAGGAGCGTGCAAAAGAGGCATTAGCACATTCCAAACAACCAAATTTCCCCACACCACCATGCAACACGGGTTCGCACTCCACATTAGAAAGTCCCGTAGAAGCCCATGTTTTACTTCAATCGGTAAAAAGCGTCGTAACTATCTTCGATGAGAACGACGACACGCTGTAATGAAAGCTGCTTTGCTGCTATCTTCTTCACCCATCCACTGCATGTTAAAGTAGTTATGGCCGTCCAGCGACTTGCAGACTTTCATTAGCGTGGCGTGACTTATCGAAAGCAGCACTAGTTACAATGACACCGTGTGTCATGGGAGGCCGCAGATCAGTGGAGCATCTTTACCGATGCACAGCTTGTACAGGTCGATATAGCATTGCACATTTCGATTTTCGCTCGTTAACACACAAGTCGGTCCCACAAGCTCTTCGAAGTACGGTGGGGAATGCGCTCGCACGTTTCACTTCGCCATATTGCATGAATGACGCCGACAAGCTCCCAACCAGCGATAAGTGCACGCGCAGCTTGACTAGCCTGACTTAATGTTAACAAACATGGTGGTTGCTCACTTTTCCAGCCGGAAATGACGTCACGTGCAACCCATGTATACAGACGGGAACTGTGCTGAGAGAGGGGGTGGAATGCTCCTAGCGTTATTGTTGGGACGTGTCCGGTTTCTTATTTGGCGCCCGGCGCAACGGAAACGTACCAAGTAGGACAAAACCCGCGCCTTGCTCTTATCGGCATGCTGTTGCGATGACTCAGCAGCTTTGCTCGTAACAGCCATCTGTCCGGATTGCCAACGCAACCGCATACATGACACAGCATTTCAGAGAACAGCTGGTGATTCTGGTAGAAAACGTTTGCGCTGCGCAGAAGAGACATTTACGAAAGAGCAGACCAATTCTTTATCACTGAGGTGCTATATTCTAACGTGTGTGCCCACGCCTCGGGTTTGGGGACACTCCAGTAATGAGTGTTGTGGTAGAGGATGCACCAAGACGCACCTGCAACTTCACCGTCAAGTGTGCTGCTCACGATCCCCTTACTCGAGAGCTCTCGCGTCGGCGGAAAGACGAAAGGTATGAAGCCTTATGGCTATTTTCTTTTTTATGGGTTAAATAACATATTCGAGACAGTACTACCACAGTACCGGTAAACGAATCTAATGCGATCTCTCGTGATACACTTAGGCTTGTCCTACTTTCGCCCACGTGGCTGATACTAGAAATGAAGGCGGAGCTAAAGGAGGTCATTGCTGCTAAAATAGCGGAATGCGGCAATAAATGTAACTTTGAGCCGCTTCCACTTCGTTTGTGGTTTACCGCGCAAGCATTACGTAATGATGCCGTCAGTTTTCACTTGTGCAGCAAGTTGTGAAAGTGCGGTTTCTGTCTTTAGCCTTCCACGTACGCCGCAATATTTACATATCGTTATTGATTCCGCAAAAAAAGTGCGCTTCGTGAACATTCTTCCCACGACAAGTATGCCGCAGCATGTCAGCTTATCTTTCCTAAACGCCCTCAGGGGCAAAGGGGGTATTACATCTATGCAACTGGTGCGAACTGTTACAGAACTGGTTTATAATTTGTAGAGGATAGCAAACACCACACTACCCCTGGAAAAAGTCTAATGAAAGCAAACTGATTTTTTTTATGGAATCGTCTCTGCAAGAACAAAGTCAAAGTAGTTAGACCATGCAAATCAAAATCGACCAGTGAATGCCTCCGTGCAACAAAAATCAATAAATGGACAGTAGTTAATGGTGGTTATACTCTTTATTTGTGCAGTGATAGCACAGCAGTCTGCCTGGGGCGTCTATATATATCGTGGCAATCGTGCTAGGTGTTATCCTAAAACCGATGCTTATTTAGCTCTAAGTTGCATGAACTCCACCTCCACTTAGCAAAGATATAGCGGCATTGTAAATGCTCTGCGTGCATCATTCGCTTTCTTCTTGGGCACCTTCATACCGCTTATCAGGCGGGTCTTCGTTGGTATGGCAACCCGTTGGCTTGTGGGAAAGCTTTCGGCAGCAATACGAGCAGCTACAGCTGTGGTTGGAGTTTTTCGTTTTGATGCTTCCAGTTTCGCACGCACTTTATGTAGAAAGTGAGTCGTAGATGTTCTGAATAGTTAACCTGTTGAGGGTTAATGTGATTATAGTTATGCGTAGCTAACTGAATTTTACAAGGATCAACCTAGCTTGATAAAGCTAGGCTATGATTACATTAGTTTAAAAAGACACAGCTGAATTTAACTTTGCTTGACGAGGCCGGGCCGGCATGATCATGGTCTCTTTACTACATCGCGAACCGGACAAACGACCGGCATCTCGCCCTTGCTCTAAAAAAAATAAAAGAACATAAGTAAAAACGTTTGGCTTCACTTTAAAAATATCCAGTACAAGGGGGCGCTGTTTGCTCTCCATTTCTCTCACTTTATTTTTCTGTCGCATAGACTCGTAGCCATAAAATCAGTGAATGGCTAGCCACATTAACGTTAGAGGTCGCTGGTCTTTGTTGCCGTTAACGATCAGCGGTGGCAGACCACGCCAAGCCGTGAAGCCAAGAACCTAGAACTTTTCATTTCTTTTTCGCTGGGAGACAACACTGGACTTCGACTGAGATTAAAAATAATAATAATAAAATCCACGCAACACGTGGTGGAAGACTCGCGTACTATAACATCGATATCCGCGAAAGCTGGATCTGATTATGGTAGTGAGTACTTCTCAACTCGACTTGCAGTGTGAGTGTCCTGGTACAGGTGACAAAAGTGAATTTAACGCACCCATATCTTCCTCTCCGTACGATATGATTCAGGTGCGCGCTGAGAAACGAGACAATCCGAGTGCGTTAGATGACGAAGCATACGGGGCCTTATAACCTTGTGGCGTTCCAGTAGCGCTCTTTCAATATACAAGAGCCGATACATCCGACTGCCAGCTTGAAAAAGGCTTCCGAGACGTATACGTAGCAGTCAGTAACGAAAAGAAACGATTCCACTGATTACGCACAACTACTTCCAAGATAATCATCGTTCGTCTCCCACAGATTAACTGCACAAAGTTGCTTCGCGATTAATAAGGTCTTCTGTGTCACTAAGCCCAAGCCCTCATAGTCTGACTAATCTAACTGGCATTGTTTTCTCAGTCCTTCTGTTTCCTGATATCATCCTTGATCATTAATAATGCAGGTAATCTTGTCCGCCCCGGACAAAAAAAAAAAAAAACACGCCAGGCCTGCACGGAAGGCGCTGAACAGTCAGGGCGAAAGCTAGAAGAGCGGCCTTTCAGAGCTTTTTCAAAACACTCATCGGGTAACTACTGCAAGCCCACTTGCTTGATACCCACTAGGGCATTAATAATAAATGTTTGGGGGTAGTAGGCTGGCATTCGCTATGCTATTTTTCGTCATTCTTTTGAGAAGCGTGGTATCCGTTGAACACTTGCAAGAAATTTTGTGCCAATCGTTCATGCAGTAGCTGACGAAGAGGAGAAATTATGGCTGAAGTGGGTATGCACCAAAGTTAACAGGGAAACGAGAACAAACTTTTGTAATTGGTTGAAGCATTGAACGACCCACTCGTTGCGCCATTCGCATCGTGCGACGGCTGGTTGTTATTTCGCTGTTTTAAAACGCTTTTTGAGTATAGTATTAACGAGATTTGCTTTCCCGACATCAAGCCTGCCTAAAGCAAGTTTGTCAACAAGTCAGAAGCACCAGCGTAGCTTACTGGTAGAATACTGAGCTGGCACCCAGTGGACCTGGTTTCGAGCCCCTCTGTGTCATTGGTGCTAAGTTCACACGATGTAGTTACGGACATCGGCGGTGGTGGCAGACAACTGCGCGTGACCTGAGTTTTGATCTAATGACAGTGTTTACTGTAAAACGAACGAGACGTTAATTTGCTTCCTTGGTAACTCAATTCCACCACACCCATCATGCTAATGAAGAATGGCTGCCGCCTAATGATGGTTCGTATTTATCGTGGTTTCAGGGCATCACAGTGATTTGTCTCGTACGAGAAAAGATATACAACGCTTGTATATAAACTAACACAAAGGACCATGCTAATACGCTGGCTGATTGATAGTGTGTTGTAAAAAGGGTTTGAAATTACTGGCTATCAAGTAAATGCAGTCGGACTGGAAAAATTTTGACATAGAACTTGCTTCATAGATACTTTACTGTCTTCAATACTTTAGTTACAAAGTGGGGAGTACAATGATAGAAGACATATGAGTAGAATAAGAAATAAAATACATAGAAAACTGATCGACGCTTTCGACTGCACGCCATGACCCACTGTTGCAAAGTCTGATGGTTAACACCACTCGATCTAGATTGATTGTCACGCGGTGTGATTCTTCTTTAACGTTACAGCTTCGCCTGGAGACGATGGGGCCTTATTTCACCCCCGGACAGCGGCGTTTCGAGCTTCAAAAATAAACCAAATTTTGTAATTGTGAACCATTAGGCTTGCAAGGCGAAGCCCTTATTACGAGAAGGAAGCCTCGATAAAGTATTCTTAGTGAGTGATTCCCCTGTCAGGAAGCATGAACCTATTATCGGAAAGTTCGTCTGAAACAATTCATATTTCGTTCCCTCTTCTTTTCTTAAAATTGGAACGAATTGCGTCACTTGGCGTAATCGAATGCTAAATCACCTTTCCGCTGCACATTCGAATGTTTCCTTGAAGATAAGCATGTGTCAACTCTTTTCAGGGGTTGGTATGGAAAACAGTAATTCGCATGTTTATTTTGTGAGCATTATTCATGCCTCTTCAGTGTCGTTGTACAATATGTATACTTCAGTACCCGATGGTACCGTCAATACTTCAATACCCGTCAATACTCGGCTGCGTACAAATAAGCAAAAATTTGACAAAGAAACAAAAGCAGCCGATGGTCTACGTTCATAATTTCAATTTAAAGCAAAATATTTTTGTGTGGTTCTAAATTTAGAATTAGTTAAAGATCGGGGTTGAATCTTCCACACGCACTAATATATACACCATAATGTCAACGCAATTCGACTCTGTTTGATATGGACTGGTTATGCTTGCTGATTTGATGTCATTGTTACCGGTGTGCATGGGTATACGCGCTCGCACCCCCCCCCTTTCCCTCTACACACGCATGTCTTATTGCGTCAAGTGAAGAGAACGCTAAATCCCGACCCGGTGCGCATTCAAACTTTTGCTTGAATACAAGGATGTGTCAACTTCTTTCAAGAGATAATAATAATAATAATAATAATAATAATAATAATAATAATAATAATAATAATAATAATAATAATAATAATAATAATAATAATAATAATAATAATAATAATCTATTATTATTAATATTATTATTATTATTATTATTATTATTATTATTATTATTATTATTATTATTATTATTATTATTATTATTATTATTATTATTATTATTATTATTATTATTATTATTATTATTATTATTATTATTGATGCAAAGAAGCCATCCATTAATAATAACTTCTGGGGTCTTACGTCCCAAACCCACGATATGATTATGAGCGACGCACTAGTAGAGGGCTCCGGAAACTTTGACAATCTTGTATTCTTTAATCTGCACTAATATCAATAACATTCACGCCACACAACCCTCTAGCCTTCCGCCTCCATCAAACAGCGACCGCCATGGCCGGGATCGAAGCCGCGGCCTTCAGGCCAGCAGTCGAGCACCGTTAGTGCTACACCATTGCGGAGGACAGACGCTCTTCATTACCAGCCACTGATGCGGTTTTATTGAAAACAAAGAAACTTGGAGCCAACCGCCATATATGCGCTCAACGGGCAGTTCCTGCTATATTGGTCAACACTGCTTTCGGAATGCTGTTTATTGCAGCAGGCAATGGAAATGTTTTCCGAAGTGCGACCACTCTACAAAACTATACCTCTGATTAATGGCTCGGGCAAAATATAGTTATCCAAAAAAATATCCTGAAGTCGATAGCATTGCGTAATATTTGATGGTGGCTTACGCACCAAAACCAAGATACTGTGAAGAGTGTCATAAGGGAAGGCTGCGGAGTTTTCAAGCTCCCGGAGTTCTTCATTGTACACCGAAATCTGTACACGGGCCTATAGCATTTTTTCTTAGATAGATATGGGGCCGCCACGGCCCGGATTGTATGCCACAATGTTCAGGTCTAGAGTTGAGGGCCATAATCATCGCAATAGACTACCTTCCGTGTTTCTTCCTAACTGTTTAGAGACGCATTGCTCACTCTTGAAGTGCCCTGGTTAATTGTGAAGTCATTTTCATTGTTTTTATTCCCAATTGAGATAATAAATGGAAGTGAAAAAGGCACAGCGAAACGTACGAACCGAAGTACCGGTGCGGACGAGCCGCTAATACCCTGATGACTGGAAACCGCCATTAAGCCGGAACTTCAGGTCATCCCCACATTTACTTTCTTCTCGCCAAATCGCATACATGTGTGGGCTGCATTCAGAAGGTTTGTGCTTACGTAAAAGCTTTTCGCCCCTGTGCATACGTCTTCCTCGTTTGGTATGTATACAACGATTCACGCACCCGGTTATTAACACGCTCGCAAGCGTATACCTCACTCCCAGCTACCCACGCGAGCGCCAAACCCGTGGGTCACTTTACACAGCTGAGAATGAACCGTAGTGCGTAGGTTGTGTAATTGATGGGTAGAGAAGGCGATACTTAAAGAGGCGTTGTCGATTTGTTACTGACGACATATAACGTGGGCGATCACCCAAATCTGAGAGAGCTGCATGGGATGCCAGGGAGTAACAATTCCCGCCCTTCAAAGCAACGGAAGGTTGGCCGCTGCTTTGACACTTTTTTTTCTATAACTATGTTTAATGTTCTGTTGTGTATAAGGAAGACGACGACACGTCTGCGACAGTAAACAAACAACAAGAGGTAAGCCAGCATGCATGGCACCTATTATAAAGAAGCTGGTCGCTTGAGGCACTCTTAGCCATGGGGTCACCGACGTTTAATCGCGCCGAGAGGCGCATGTACCAACAAGAAACAAAGATGACAAACACAGCACTTCCGCAATTATTAAGGGGGGGGGGGAGGGAATCGTTCATGTCCATGACGTATAATAAACGCGGGCTTACAGTGTGCGTCCTGGACCGACGGCCTTCCTTCTCCTCCCACTGCGTAAAGCCAGCGGCAATAGCTTAACGAAGTACGATCACTTCGGCGCGAACAGAGTGCCTTGGTGTGCGTGGGCAATCCGCGATTACGGGAAATGATAAGCTCGCAGGAAGCAATCTCCTTAGTCTAAGCTCTCGATGGAGTCCTCGTCGTGAGCTGCCTATGTGTGTCCAATTTTGACACCATACATGGCTTGAACGTTCTTGCAAGAGATCTTGAGTGTCATATGGGAAGCTGAGCCAGCGCATAAATTTTGGCAGGGGGGGAGGGGGTTAGATAGAGAAATTCGTTTGTCTTCTAATATTTGATATAACTGCCCAATGGCACCGGATATATAGCTGTTTGAGAATGGGCGATAGCGGACGCCCTATATTTTAGAGCTGCGTGCAAATAATATTGCTAAAACTATAGTTAAGGATTGGATAAACTTTATCTGTGCCAGCAGTTGGGCGCTCACACGCCCCTTGGGGGCCTACACTCTAAGGCAAAAGGGTGTTAAAAGGGTGTGTGGTTCGTCCTTTTGGGGACTAATGGAGATGCCACAACCATTAATTCCTTTAAGGACTAACGGCACCGGGTCTCACAGTTAGTCCCCACAGATGAGCTCAAGGGACTAACATTTAGTCCTCACCCTTACACCTCAGTGGGTAACCGTTAGCCTCACAATTCACCTCAAAGGACTGACATTTAGTCCTCACGTTTGCATCTTATAGAGCAACTTTTAATCTCCACATTTACACCTTGTATACGTCGTCTTCAATGCTGCTGTTACTCGACACGGGTCTTTGCTCACCGTTGCCGGCTCGCTTGGTCCATTGCCTTTCGAGCACCCCGAGGACTTGCTGGACGGCCCAGAGCTCTTTTTCCTGGTCGTAGCTCTTCGCGGCCACCTCGAGCCGCAATGGGATTGTTCTTGAATTTGATTCCTCTGGGTGCTTGATGCAGTCACACATGATGTGCGCGTGATCTGCCGTCTCCCTCTGACAGACCTTGCACTTGTCGGCTGGGTATGTCTCGGGGTACATGCGGTGCATCAGTGCCGGGCTTGGTAGCAATCTGGTCTAGAGCTGTCTCCGTATAGTACCGCCTCCACTCAATCCAGCCGCGGATGCGGAAATGGGAAAGTCCTTCGAGCCAGGCGATAGGCCTTCTTGATGTTGTTGTAATCCGTCATGCGGTCGTTGTCTTCGAACCGCGTTGGACGGTCTGCCGCCGGGGCGTGGTTGGTTACTACTCACGCTGCTGTGTGTGCCGTTTCGTTGTGGTCGTTATTGCGTTCCGACGCGTTGAATGCGTGCGCCAGGAACAACTTAATTCTTCTTTTCTTTGTTGCAGTTTGACAGCACGAAATATGCGCTCGGCCTCTCTACATATATTATTAGTTACCCTCCACGGTGACAGTGTTCCGGTAGTTATACTGTTCTACTGCTGACTCAAACGTCACAGGATGAAACCCCGGCGGCGGCTGCCACATTTTTGATAGGCAAAAATGCTTGAGACCCGTATGTTATTGTTCCGGTGCACGTTAAAGAAAAAAAACAAACAAGTGTTCAAACCTTTCGAAGCTGACCACTACGTCGTCCCTCAAAATCACATCGTGCTTATGGAACGATAGATTCCAGCAGTTGATAACATAATAAACATCGGCTTCACCTTGCTGGAATGAAGCTTGCATCCTTGATGTCTAACGAAGTGTCTTCACTTTACCAGGAAAAGCAAGGCGCAAGCGATGTAAACGAAACGCGTTAATCAATTGACCATAGCATCATAAGTTCGCGCAACTGCACATGGCTGCAAGCGTCGTTTTGTTCGTTTATTAGCCGTATATTAGCTTGTCTTCTAATCTCTCGCGTATGTTTGTGATTTTTTACATATTTCAATTTCACAAATTCTTTTTGTACATTTTTATTTTTTTTTCAGGGATAAAGCCCATGCCATTTTACTCAAGTTTAGATCTCTGATTTTAACATGGAAGACTACGAAGATTAATTTCGTTGGTGCCTCAGCTAGATGCGGATGGAGCTGCACTTTTATAAGGAGTTAATTTCTCTTCAATTTATGGATGTTTATGCTTTAAGAAAATGGGCGTTACTTCCTGAGGGTTCATGCTTGTAGTTTCGGCAAAAACATAAGAAATTGTTTTTTCTTAGCATTTGAATATGTTCACAAGAGAAAGTTGCTTCCAAAACAACTTTTTACATCTAGGAGGCGGAGGAGGAAAGTTTAAGCGGAAGGACAAGGAGATTAGCCAGTTCTTAGACAAGCTGGCTACCCTGTGCTAGGGAGAGGGGCGAGGGGAATAAAAGATGATGGAAAGAAATGTTGCAAAGAGAGAGAGAGAGAGAGATTACAAAAAAAATTGCAACAGAGGAAAGGCAACATCAAAGAGTATAAGACACTAACGGCTGTCTATGAGGCCAGTTGTCCTCAAAAAGCGTAGCGAAGCTTTCAAATCCTTCTGGCTTGAGGATGAGCTCGGCCAATGACCCAGAACCTTTTGTTCCGACAAAGGCTGATCATCCAGTCTATCCAGAGCTGCAGTTAGTTTTTGTCTTGGCGCGTAGAAATGGGTGCACTCACATAGAGGATACGCGATAGTTTCTTCGCAGCTGCAGTAAGTGCACGTAGAAGAGCTGCCCATTCCAATGAGAAAAAAGTATGCGTTCCTGAAGGCCACTCCAAGCCACAGGCGGCATAGAAGAGTCTCCTCAGCTCGAGATATCCCTGAGGGAAGATGAAGCTGCAGATCGGGATCCAAGTTATGGAGGCGCACGTTTATAAATTCTGTCGAGTTCCACTGTATAACAGTGTGAGATCAAGTGCAAGCGAACGAAGTCTTGCAGCTGCGTCGGTTCTTGAGAACGGGATGGCTCTGTATTGGGTACCGTCATGTGCAGATCTAGAGGCCTCATCTGCGCGGTCATTGCCATATATACCGTGGAGAGCTGGTATCCACTGATACACTATGCTGTGCTGTTTCTCGATTGTTTGGTGATGAATAAGCCTTATTTCAGCTACTAACTGTTCATTAAGTCCATGGCGAAAGGGTGACATAAGAAATTGATGAGCTGTCTTCGAGTCTGAGAAGATATAACAAGTTTCTGAAGGTTCTTCAACTCTAAACTCCAGAGCTGCACGTATGGCGGCGAGTTCTGAAGCTGTCGACGAGGTCGAATGCGATGTCATGAATTTAATTGTGATGTGCCTCGTGAGAATAACCACCGCTCCTGCTGTGTTTACTAAATACACAGAGCCATCCGTGCAAATGTGAAGGCGTCCGTTGTGCTTCTCTTGCAGGAAGTATAATCGTCTGTAGCAGCATTCATTTCTACTATGGAAACTGTCTTAGACCCATTGATAGCCTACAACCGCCCACTGGTTATATGTGGTGATTTTAACGTCGATCTACTTAAAGATGAATACCCTGACTATGTATTGATGCTCCAGTCATATAATCTAATGAACGTTATTAATGCCCCTACACGAATAAGTGATAACTGTTCCTCACTTATTGATCATATTATTTGTGGAACTGATATGAGTGTTTTCGCCGGAGTGTATGACGTTACTATTGCTGATCACTGCCCCACTTTTCTGTTTGTGCCTAATGCTAATTTAGGACCTCCATGCCATAACTCAAAACGAGTTAAGCGGACAAACTACGCTGTAGTGCGCAAATTACTTGAGCGTACGGATTTTGAAGCCTTGTACCACAGTAATGTTCACACTGAATGGGAAAACTTTATTTGCCATATAATGGAGGCAATTAGCCAATCAACCCAAGAATACACAGGCCGAAGACACAAGGAAGCAATATGTCCTTGGGTGACGCGGGACATACTGAATGTTATAATGAAAAAAGATACATACTTCACTAGATGGAAACAAAACAAAACAAATGAATACTATGAAAAGCAGTTTAAACACTTCAGAAACAAATCAGTCGGGATGTTAAGGAAAGCCAAGAAGCAGTATTACAGTGCTAAAATAGTCCAACAGAGCGGTGACATCAAGCAGGTATGGAAGCTAGTGCGTGAAGTTACGGGAATAGGCGAAAAAAAGCGCATTGCTCCGGATAATCCTACAACAAATACCGCTGATAACTTCAATAATTTTTTTACCAATGTTGGTAACAACTTTCCTGCTCAATCTCAAGCAGATTCTCTACATTCTTGCCAAAACAAAATATTTGAGGAAGACTTTCAGCTTGCAAGCGTAACCACTGAGGAAATTAGGTCAGAAATCCTAAAACTCCCATGCAATAAAGCCGTTGGTCATGATGGGATTACTACAAAACTACTGAAGGTAAATGTAGACCTTCTTTCGGAGCCTCTTTCCCGCATCATGAATAACTGCCTGCAAAATGGAACTTACCCAAATATCCTAAAGATAGCGAGAGTCGTACCTATTTACAAATCCGGGGATCGAGAAAATCCGAGCAGTTACCGTCCCATCTCGGTGCTCAGCATTGTTAACACGCTTTTTGAAAAGGTAATTAGGTCCCGTCTCTGTCGATTTCTAAGCTCAAACGACATAATCTGCCCTGAACAACATGGTTTCATCACAAATAGGTCAACGAGCACAGCTGTTTTTACACTAGCACAGTTCGTCAACTCAGTACTTCATGATAACGAAATTGCCGTCAGCGTTTTCTTGGATATAAAAACAGCATTCGATACTGTTTCGCATTCCATTTTATTAAAGAAATTAGAATCTTATTATGGCTTCACCGAGAAGACACTTCGGTTATTTTCTAGTTATCTGGCAGATAGAAAACAATGCGTCGTGTTTGACCGTATATCTTCAGGATTTAGAAAAATAACATGTGAAATACCCCAGGGAACCGTGCTAGGTCCTATGTTGTTTTCACTATACATAAATGACCTACCATCTGCTCTTTCACGCAAAACCATAATGTATGCTGATGACACTGCATTGCTTTTTCGAGGTAACTCTCTGTGCACGCTAAAAGAAGAAATCACGGCAGAGTCGGCACAGATTTCCGCATGGTTCGCCCGCAACAAGCTCGCATTAAATGTAGCCAAAACTAAATATATCATATTTCATTCCAGAAGAAAAAACCTCGATTATAGTCAGCTGGACTTAGAAATTAACGACGCGCCCATTGAGCGCGTTTCCGCGTTTAAATACTTAGGGGTTCTAATAGATGAAAACCTGAATTGGAAAGATGAGGTTAATTACAAATCCAAAAAGCTTGCTTTCGCATGCTTCACGCTCATTAAAGCCAAATGTTACTTTCCATATAACGTGCTACGATCATTATACTTCTCTCTATTTCACTCTCAACTCAGTTATTGTAGCGAAATATGGGGCTTTACTTATCTAACGTATATAGCACCGATCATACGATTGCAAAAACGCGCCTTAAGAATTATTACGGCATCGTCCTCTTGTTGCCCAAGCTCAGATTTGTTTTCATCTACTCAGATACTGCCTTTCACGTCTCAGCGAAATTATAAAACCGCGGTGTTGATAAATTCTATCATTAACACCAATTTTCCACTACCTGTGAGTGCGTTTTCTACACCGACCCGTAACACAAGGCATGCAGGCAACGGCAACTTCAACCTCCCTACTTGTAGGAATGTATATGGCGAACGGTTAATACAATTCTCTGGTGCTAAAATCTGGAACACAATTCCACTTGAAATTAAACTTGCCCGCAACTTTAAATTCACTTGTAAAATGCATTTTGTAAGTTTTTCATGTTCTTAACCAAAGTTAAGCTTACGTCCACACTTTTTTACGACTCATCTGGCATAGTTCCTTTTCTTTCCTTCTTATTGTTTCTAGTTCTGAAGTGAGTTCGATGGTATTGATTCTTCAACGCAGTTAATTTTGTGCACAAATTGTGCTACATATTTTTGTGGTATCACTATTTTCTGTATTGTTACAATGTATGCCTTTAGTTCTTTATCACTTGTGTACTAAAAGTATTTGCAGCAATTTAGCATTTATTGTCATGTGTATTCAATTCGATAAAATATACCTTAAAAGCTACCCTGTCATTGAATTTGTGTATAGATTCATAATCATATTAACTGCACCTCTGCTCCTGACATGTAATAAAATAATCATGTAATAGATTGGACCACTGACTAGCCACACAGGCTAATGGTCCAAATACTTTTGTAACCATGTTTTTGTATTACGTTGATTGAATAAACACTGATGATGATGATAATGTGACCTGTTTCAGGGCTAGATGCGACGACTTTTTCTTATTTTGAATGCCAGAAATGGTAAGAAGGACTTTGAGTGGGTGTAGGCACCACAATGGTAACAGCGGCTGTGCTGAATGCGTGAAGTGCAATGGAAGCACTGCGCAATGCTGAGTTACAGTGGCGCTGAGTGCTGAGTGGGGCCTAGAAGTTCGAAGTGAGTCGAGGTGATGTGATGAAAGCCGAGCGAAATGTCTTAGGTGCATTCTCAAAGCGTCTACGCGGATGTATTTGTTCCCTGGATGATCAAGCACAATGGTGACTGTCACTGCTGTGGACGCGCATCTCGGGAGACCAAGGTATATTCGCAGTGCTTGGGCTTGGATCGACTGGAGGACGCGCAAGTTTGTTCTTCGGATGCCGCAAAGCACGGGCAAGCTGTAGCGCATATAACCGAGGAACAGAACAGTGCAGAATTGAAGCTTTTTACATCTAACGTCCAGTGCTGATTGGGTGCTGGCGTTATTTGCATTCTACTGAGCACTGTCTCCCTCTACAACTAAGCTTGCAGTCAGCGTAGAACAGGGCCCAGATAAGAAAACGAGGTGAGACAAGCGGGGTGTGATGCTTTTCCTTAGGGGCAATGCGCAGGCACACGCTCTCGCCCGAGATCTCAACTGCGGGGCGGAGTTCCAACTGACGGGCGGACGGGCGGGCGAACGGACGGACAGGTGGGCGGATGGACGAATAGACGGGCGGATCGACGGATAGACGTCAAAAGTGCTAGCAGTACGCAAGGAAATGCTCCTCACGAAGCTGAGAGAAGTTGCTCGAACGTGTACGCACAACCGGCGATCATTGTGGCGGCAGAACAATGCAGATGCAGAAAATCTTTCAAGCAGAAACACTGGTGACAATAATGCCAATGCGAAAGGCCATGCAAACTGACAACGCCTAAAGAAATGCCCATAAAAAGGAAACTAAACGCAATCGCGCCATATCTCAACAGGAGCAGCAGCAGCAACAACAACTACAACAAGAAAAAGGTTTTCCAATTGAATTAATGCAGAAACCAGCGCGGTCATATTCATCTTTCCCCTAAATATTCATCACCTACCATCACCCCAACTCCACCCTTCTGTTTTTGCTTACGTATTCTACTCTATATAAAGCATTCATATCTTTCAAAACTGATCGGTTTCGTCAGCAAAAGGTCTTAAACAGGACAGAAGCATTGCAACTATGGTATACGAAATTCATAGATGCCGGGTTCCAATCATAAAACGAAATTAGCGATGTACAGCGGCCACTGAATAACAAGGAACCTTGTTTTTTGTCCAGTGGCCGTGCATGTACTCAAACTTCCCGAGGTAAAGAGACTGTTGAAGAGCACGTTATATTAGCATGCGCAGAGAACGACAAAGACCTAAGCCTTCAGAGAACTTAATTTTGACAGTACTTGATGTTAGTGTCCACAGCTTCGACAAGGAGTGGCTGCGTCGTAACTGACATTCCTGTTTTTTTCCCCGAACTGCCAGTTAAATTCTGAAAGTCGAGAACTCGAGAAATGTGTACTGCCAGTAAAGTTTGCCGCATTTGCCAGCTATGTTAGAGGCTAAGCCTTATCTTTAACCACGTCGGGAGGCTCACCAGTGCGCTGTGTCCGGTGGCATCTTTGCAGCAGCTGTGCCAGTTGTCACGTGACGATAGAGGGAGGTGACGAGCCTTGGGTTGGGAGGAGCCTACGCGCTGAGACGGCGCTACAAAGGCCCTAATTGGTCGACTGTACACCCTTGTTTAGAAACATAGAATAGGTCTATAAACTAGCATATATTTTTATCTACCTTCACTGTGCACGTGAGCCAATCTCCTCTCCGCTTTCCCTTACTCCCCCTGCCCTTCTTCTTTCACAGGAAATTCGAAGCACGTGTTTTCTCAAAATGTTAGAGAAGGCCTTTATATAGCGTGCCATTCATTAGTGCCTGAAAACTGGCCTACGTCAATCGTTCAATTAGGGCGCCAACCCGTGTCCTTACTCGTAGTCGCACAAATTCAAACCACCGGCATTGTACTCGATCAGCAATAATCATCCTTGCGTCTCGAATTGCACGTAATGTTACACGTACCACCAGCACGTGTCTTGAATGCACGTCCGCAATTCTCTCCCGAGAAGCAGGTATGCAGCACGCTGTGCACGATCTGAAGGTCGCGTCCAATCTTTCCATTGGAGCGTGGGCATACCTGCGGTACATGACTGTGTCTATGAATCGCTTACGATATGCGCCGTCACGTACACCAGCTGCGTTCCAACGTGAGAATAGATAAAAAAGAAAACTACCAAACCAGCTAAAGGCTTCGCTAAGCACCGTCCTCGTTTCAAAGCATGGCTATGACGTTTATGCAGATTACTGGAAGGAGCAGCAGTAAACGTGCCTCTTTGATTAGGCTCAACCAGCTCCGGCAAGGCCCCCGCAAAGGGAAACCATGGAGATCAATGTGAACGTGCTGAGATTATATTACTATGCACACACAACCTTCCAACGCGTGACTAGTTTACAACTAGATCCAGCATAGTCTGGGCATCGCTGTAACTGTTCTCTACTCGGGTGTTGATTGCGAAATCCATCAATTTGTCTTTTCGAAAACTTCGTGTACAGAGCAAGCCGCAGTACGGCGAAAGCGTACGGTAGACATATTTTAACCTAATATCGTTAAAGAGCACCTTTCGCAGAATTTCCAGTGTCCGCGTTGGTGGTTGTTTCGTTGGTTGTGACATGTCAGTGAAAGATCGTCTTGCCCGTCACCGAAAAATTGAAAGGCTCAAATAAATTAAATGTTAAAAAATTTCCAGCCGAAGTGAGAACCGAACCGAAACTGTCTGCGTGACCAGCAGGTGCGTGCCAGGAATTAAAACAAGTGAATTGCAGAACCAGGGGGTATTATATAAATTATAGGACCGCCCATTACAAAGCGCTCAGGCACATTTTGTCAGCATCAGCAGCAGAACCGTCTACAAAATTGACAGCTGCGTAAGTTCGCGTGTATTCTTACGGACGTCTTCCTTTTACTGATTTGAAAAAAGAAATAATTATGACGTTGTGAGCACATAACAACTGTATTTGCAGTTGGCATTCCATAGGATACTTTGAAATGGCCAAATTTACGCGTTCGTTTCTTTACAACTCGCCCCACCGCGGTGGTCTAGTGGCTAAGGTACTCGACTGCTGACCCGCAGGTCACGGGATCGAATCCCGACCGCCACGGCTGCATTTCCGACAGAGGCGGAAATGTAGTAGGCCCGTGTGCTCAGATTTGGGTGCACGTTAAAGAACCCCAGGCGGTCGAAATTTCCGGAGCCCTCCCCTACGGCGTCTCTGATAATCATATGGTGGTTTTGGGACGTTAAACCCTACATATCAATCAATCGTTTCTTTACGACTCGATTTGGCATGCAAGGAAAACCGATACAGGCTAGCAAATGAGATCGCCATGCCCACTACGACCAATTACGATATTGCATGCTACTCTTGAAGGGAATGCTCAAGCGTCCTATAAGTTTGTACCTGTTGAAAATTTTGTCTGTCACTTGAATTTGTCTATTAAATAGGTCTCGATAAAACGAAAGTTCTCATTTTCGCTTGTGGGCTTACATCATGCGTTCTCAAATAGGTGTTTGGGTAACTAAATGCCAAAGGCTGCTTACCCTTATGCGTGAACGTTCCAAGCTACATTATACTTGCGTTTTTATTGTGACCCTACTGCAGCAAGCATATACAGGGCTGTCACCTCTTAGTACAAACACGGCGCAGCCTAGTCCTGCTACGCGGGGCGCTAGTGCGCGCGCAGCGGCCACGCATGGTAGCTACGCTTTGGCTCCTTCGGGATTAACCAACTGCTAACACCGGAGTCGTACGTTTCAGCTTCTCTTGTTAACCATCTCTACGGTGGGAACGAGTGGCGATTTCCTAATACTTTTGTCTTGTTATAAGCATTCGATGGACCAGTAACTTCGACAATTTAGGTGTATTTGCAAATACAATTTGACAGACCATTTGCCAAGTTAGTATATCCCTCACGTTCAATGCATCCGCAATGATCGAAAAAAGTTCCAAGGGAACCTTCATTTGATGTAACTCATCTGTCAGTGGCCAAATCATAAATTGAATGTGTTCGATGTGTTCTAGGGCTAATAGAGTGAAAGCTAAGATTGAAAGATATTTCTAGCACCAATGTTGTGGAGAGTTACGTTGGCACAAGTGATTGACTAACTACATATATCACCGTGCAAAGAAACAAGAACGAGTTATTACAGATTTTCCTGCTTGCCTGTTGCCTTGTATGCAGTAAATTACTTTCAGTAAACAGCATGAGGTAGATAGCTACTGGCTTGAACAGATATATCTTGTTTTTCAAGTCGATAATAAATACCAAACACGCACGCGAAAAAGGACTATAGTGTCCTAGGTATTATAAAAACAGCATTCATTTGAACCACGACAGAAAAAAAAATTGAGCCTTCAAGTATCTTGGTGTGCTGCGCGGGCATAACAGCATCATTTATTGTCAACGCAGTATCTTACAGAACGTAACCGTCGTTTCAGCATCACTAAAATAGTCTTTTCTTTTACATACTTTTAATTCTTACAGGCTGACTCATGTGTCAATCCGCACTGGTATGATGTTTACATACACAACAATGCGCACAATGATTCAAGCAGTCATGACTACACACAAAAAAATAAAAACGAAAACACGCAGCTATCGAAGAGAAGAAAGTTCAGTGGCACGATAAGAACACACTTGCATCATACAAGCAACACATATTTCTTAAAAGATTCGGCTGAGAGACAACAGCGCAAGCGCACCCACATGCCTTCTGGTGGCAAGTTCGTCGCATTAACTTGTAAAGACTTTATTTTCAGCCCTTCATAACAGTCTCCCCCCGAACAGTATCATCACTTTGCAATCGCAAGTGGCGTTGAATTCAACTGCATCACAAGCGTCAGCGTCGCTAAGTACGTCAACAAGGCTCTTGTAAACAACAAACTCGCTCTGACGTAAGGTGCACGGTAACATCACTCCCACTTGCTTCAAAACTATCTTTTTCACATCACGCAAGCTTTCAACATCAGCGATGGCGCAGTGTCTTCTGGTGAAGAATGAACGTGACGGGATGAATCAAATAGAACTCTCGAAAAAAAAATAATGTGACGTGTGAGAAAAGATACGGCTTAATGTTGACCAAGATTAAGCAATGCGGAGCTGTTACTTGTGCGGAATATGCTTGCATTTACGTAGGGTTCTTCCCAAACTAGCATGTCAGTTGAAAACCCTGAACTATTCGACAACCACTTATGAAATGACGAAGTCTGTTAAGAACGGCAACATAAGTTATTTCAGCGAAAGGGGACGTGCAGTGAAGGCGAGTAATGAAAGCCACAACACACCTGGCGCGTCTAAGCGACAATAATCTCACTCATTCAGAATCAACAAGAAACGGTTGAACTCCGACTCTCGCTTTCCGGTGCAAGGACGAATACATAACGTGCAGAGGCAAGGCAGCGAGTTTATGCACAGTCGCGAAGTATTACCTGAAGAAGCACTCTGCACAATGACGCAGCTATGGACTGCGTACCGCTGGCGTTGATCACCTTTGCGGTCATAAATATGCGCGTCACATGTTAGAGCTCGTAGACTGGGATATGAAATGCGAACAAGCTAGATGGACTGCAACGCAAAAACTGCGGTGCTTGGTACGTATATCTACAAGAAGCAACAAACTCACAATTTGTTTAAGGAAAGTGGTGTTCTGCATATTGAAGCTGAAATCAGCCAAAGTAACACAACGCAGGCCTCAAATAGTCCTCAAAACGTAGCCATTTTCAATATGAATGGTCCTGTTCCAGTTTACCATTCCTGGCCTGAACGTGTCGCAGTGACTCAAGCGTCGCATTCAATCATTGTGATAGCTTCCGTGTGGTGGCATGTGACTGAAGCATTCATGACAATGTTAAAGCAGTGCGCTTGCGAACGCATTATTCAGAGCCTTGATTTGAACAAGGTGAGGCCACTGGGAAATTACGTTCCACGAAACGCGTTAGGGACGTATACAGCAGCCGCATTTCATCAATTTTGCCCCGCCGCGGTGGTCTAGTGGCTAAGGTACTGGGCTGCTGACCCGCAGGGCGCGGGTTCAAATCCCGGCTGTGGCGGCTGCATTTCCGATGGAGGCGGAAATGTTGTAGGCCCGTGTGCTCAGATTTGGGTGCACGTTAAAGAACCCCAGGTGGTCAAAATTTCCAGAGCCCTCCACTACGGCGTCTCTCATAATCATATGGTGGTTTTGGGACGTTAAACCCCACATATCAATCAATCATATCAATCAAGCATTTCATCAATTCGCGTAATAGTGAGGCATTGGAGGTGATTCATCTCGTAGTGATCATATCGTTATCACCTAAAATTTGAGTACAGAGGGACTCTTGAATTTGATAGCAGCAGGAAACAACGTCTACGGGGTCGACATGAAAAGTGCGCTAACAGAATGGCTGACACAGCGATCTTACAACAACCTTTGTCGGTTACCTAGGAGGAGGAAGGAAGAAAAAAAACTTTATTTTGCTTAGAGGGAGCACACCATTTCGTGGAGCAGTATAGCACGGTACACTGCAAAAATACGCGTTATTCACCGCAAAACAATTTTAAAGTAGTTTAGATGAATGAAAAAGTGGAATATTCAAAAACAGACCGCAAATAGCTGATGAGAGCTGCTCCTTCAAACGTGAGTTTCGATTGCCCTGTAGCAAACAGGCTGTCAAATGCATGTGAAAAAAGTGCATGAGAATTCCTATTTTGAGAAGACTATTACCATTTCTTACTGAGAGTCAGTAATGTAGAGGCGACTGCTGGGGATTTTTTATGCACGGAAACCGCCTGCCAATCGATCAGTTCTGCTTCCAATATAATTTGTTTTGTTACGGATGATTTGAGCAGCGAAACAGAGCATCTGCAAACAAGCTAGAAATGAATTTTCATATTACTCGTCACGTGACAATGACTGCGTTTATCATTCGCGTTGAGTGCAATAAGCGCTGCTCCTCAATGTTCGCGTGTAACATATGTGCTAAACTTCTGTAACCTTCACCATTCAACGGCACTTGCGGTGATTCCCGATCAGTCATGATAACGATTGGCCTCTTTCGGTACTTCTCAACTTTATACTATGTTTAATCAATGAGTGTAAGTTTGTGCTTTGCAGAAACAGTAAATATGTACTTCAGAAAGAGCCTTCGTCGGTTCAAAATAAACAACCCACAAAATAAATTTTAGTGCTTGTTAGAGTAGCGATATCTTTTGGATATCTTCTTTCAACCTGGTTCACAAAAGAAAGCTACTATTCCCTACAGTGTGGGAAAAGCCGAGTCGCCAATTTGGTACGACACTGCCTCAACCTACGCATACAAATAATGAATTAAAACTCACGTGCTTAATGTACTCAAACTGACCAATACAGCTAACCAGACATACCGCTGATCAGTGCAAACAAAATGCGAACTCAATGGCATATGCTGAGACAAGTGTATATTAGAGGTTCTGCTTGAGAAAATTGGGAATATGAAGAAGGAGAAGGAAATGAGATGCATGAAAAATTTTTCTTGTTAGAAGAATGTCAAGGACGAAACAGGAAAATACAAAGTTTGAGGCATGGTCGATGAAGAACTCTTTTCAAGCGCCATAGTGGGGACACTCAGCGTGACACATAAACGCTCGTGCAGAAAAGTCAACAACAAACGCTACTTGTGTGTGGTACAGACAGTGAAACGGAACTGGAGCAACTGGAGCAACAGTTCTTGGGGCCAAAAGCAAGCGAGTTAAAAACAGTTCCCGCCAGGCACCCTAGAAACTGGCAACACGACCGGGAGCTTTACACACGTGACCAAAGATTGCCCAGTCTTTGGTCGATGCTCTGAAACACCAACAACGTCATCACAGCGTGTTCGTGGGCAATTGCAGGGTCTATTCTGTAGATTTGTTCACAAGAAAAAAATTGTGTTACAATAACTATCAAATACTCGCAAAAACAAAAAAGCGAATAAAGTGATAACACTCGATCACACACGTCTTTTACGAATCACCCTGGGCGTCACCTCGATCCCTTGACTAGCGCTAGTGCGACGCAGACCAAAAGCCACGACACAGTTCTGTCTGAGCGGACCCAGGATGCCGCAGAGTGTCTGTCGCGATTGCGTCGAAGTACGGCTTCGCTGGGAGCAGCCTTCTGTTGACTGAGGGCAACCTCGACATCGTTCTCGACATCTTTGCCGTCTCCCGTCCTCTGTCCACCTTGGTGGACGTCCTCGACTGGAGACTGTGGCGGTCGCTCGACAATTTTGTTGCTTCCGTTGTCGTCGCCAGAGCCCTGCTTGCCACCTTTGCCGGCGAAAGCCGACAGTGGCCCCTTCTTGTCGCGCAGCGAAGGCAGCTCGGGCGGCTCGTAGTTTTCGGGGCATCCCAGATCCTTGAGGCTAAGTCTGGCCACCTTGGTACCGCTGCTCAGGTTGCCCGGCGCCGGCGTGTGTTCGAAGCTGCATTTGACATGCCGCAGCTCGCGCCGAAACTTCTCGTTGCGCGTGGCTTTTTCCAGGTGCAGGATCCACGCCAGGCGGCAGTCGCATCCGAACTTGTTGCCTGCGGCAAGATGAAAGCAAAGCATTGAGTAACATTGAAGCAGGTTGCTTCCGAGGCTGACACAAATAACGTGTGTAGTCTCGTACCTGAAATAAAGTTTTGTCAGTGTCACGAAGGTCCATTGAGGTCGCGGACAAAGGTTTACGAGAAAAGGTGCTACTATTGTTGCTACAACTGATAGTTATTCATATTGCGTCATATTGCGTGGAAACATTGCATGCGAGTAAGAGAGCGTACCTAACTAAACCAATCATGAAACTTCAAAACTGAGTAATTGTTTTGCTTGAAAATGCCCTGAAAAACCGTCTCGAAATAAAGGCAATAAACGCAGGCTGTGTTTTCCACTATACCAGCGCAGGCCTCTGTTAAAAAAAAAAAGTTTACAGACACCAAGTGTAAACGCAGAGGATAATAACTAAAGTCTTTCACATCAGCCGAGAAGGTCTGAGGGGCATAAGCCACTCCTACAGCAGTTTGTATTAAAAAGAGATAGAGTTACTACTACGACACCTGCCAGTAGAATATGTGACGCTATAGGTTTGTCATCGGTCATCATGGCGGGAATTGCCGCCGGACTGCCTTTTGTAAATGTTGGCTCCGAATAACGGAATTTCAATTGTTAATAGTGCGTCGTCTTGTGTCAATCGCCTTTGTTTTGTGACCATCCTGCTGCGCATTTTCAATGGGTGAACTCGAAAGAACGTATTTCATCCCACTGTGTTGATATGACTTGATCTGATTGTGATGCTGGGAATAGACATACCGTGCAGCCAGTATACACATGAGCTTTTTGCCAAAGAGAAGCTCTGTAAATTCGGTTTCATGTCAGTAAAGATTCTTTTAAAATGCACGCGTAAACATGATTCATGTACTGAAAGGAATCAGCAGCACTAAACGACCATTTGCGAAACCCGGTCCTTTGCATCTGTTGTGAACTTCATTTCTCCTTTCTTATCTCTTTCCCTCTCTTACACTCATATTCTCTTGGCCACGCGTATGGTAGCAAACAGGACGTATAACATAGTTGACCTCCGACGTTCCCGTATTTCTTCTTACTCTCTATCTACCGCCAAAATTACTAATTTGTGTGCAGTGACCCGACTAATCCCACGAATGTAGTATATAAGGAGACCTGAGAGCTATTAAACATGTGTGTGACAGAACTTTTGCTATAACTATACTTGCGAACATCGACTCATACCGTTGTTTACAAACATTTTCTTTGTTGTAACTCACTAGTTTACACATGCTTTGCGTAGCTGTTGGTGACGGCGCAAGAATATACACAAGTTGCTAGCACGCAACTCTTTTATTCACACTATTTGATTGGTGTTGAAAGTGTTAGCACAAAGTACGAGTTATCATAAAAACAAACTTCACGGAGCCGAAAACTCAAACGAAAGTGTCTTTTTAAATGTAGTAATACTGTAGCCCATTTGTAATTTGAGAGCCATACTAGGCTGCGCTGCACTTCAGATATTACGCCAACCTAAGAGGCTTAGTCACTCTTAGATAGACGTTTATATTTCACAGACGTAATACGTGTTACCATCGTGGCTGCGAGTGGCAACGGAACGAAGCAATTACACTAACTGGAAAGACCAGCCTGTCGCAATGCCCAGGAGGACGACGTTTTTAGGAAGATTGCGGCAGGAATGCCTTTAAATACTTCGTTTATACGCATAAAAAAGGGGCACTTCTTTCTGTAATAGTAGTTTTTCTTCCCAGACGATGTGATTGAAAAATGCGTTCACATATTGACGTGCCCTTACTTTGAGGAAGGAGAAATCAGTCACTAAATGACGCGCGCTTTTGTACAACCCTACCTAATGAAGTATAATTCGTTGCGGTAAACTTTTGTCCGTATATGCATAAATACAGCTCTGCCACATTGTTTCCCGTAAATAATACGCCAACATAAGAAAAATTGAGCAGGGCTAACACTGGCCGCTGTGTTACAATAGCCTGCACTAGTTGACATCCAACAATAGAGCAGCCCTTGCCAACATTAGCAATTTATTAGCCATGTAACGAACATTAGTCGACAAAGAATATAGGCATATCTAGCCGGCATTATTCCTCGTTAGCCAATTTTTACAAGTTTTAAGTAGTTTCAATCTACAATATTACTATCTTACCAGTTTTGGTATGATGCTAGTAATAGGGAATGCCAGGACACCACCACTTTCAAAATACGAACGTTTGAGGAATGAAATAGAGAGGGAGGAAGGGGGCGAACATGACGCCAATATTTGTCCTCGCATATAAAACAGAATTCTAGGATTATTGCAAAGCAGGGCGCAACACAAAACCATGAAACAAACAAGCCACAGCGCTCTCCTGTAGGTTTCAGTCTCACATTTTGAGCTGTGCTGCGCTATTGTTCGGGAACCAACCAGCCGACACATCAGGCTTGAGAAGTATAGTTAGCCAAGTCACATTGACACATTTGGCAGTTATTGAACGCTCATACTCACCGGTGAGGCTCATGTCGAAGGACTCGGAGTCGATCTTCCGCAAGTCCTGGACCGTCCTCCAGGTAAGCGTGAGCAGCTGGTTCTGGGACAGGTCCACAGTGATCAGGTTGGGTGCACCCATGAACATCTGAGCGGGCAGAATGCGGAGCCGGTTGTGCGACAAGTACAGGATGCTCAGTTGGGGCAGGCCGTGGAACGCCAGTGGATCCACCTCGGTGACACCGTTGTACTTCAAGTCTAGTTCGACCAACTGTGGCATCCCGCTGAACACCCGCGCCTCGAGCCTCTGCACCTTGTTGCGGAACAGGTCGAGCCGGATAACGCTCGACAGTCCCTTGAACGTTCGGTCCGTCAGGTTCTCGACCGCGTTGTCACTCAGGTCCACCTCCTTGACGCCAGTCAGTTCCTCGAAGGCCAAGTCTTCGATTGCCTTAATCTCGTTCCTCTCCAGGAACAGTTGTGCCAACGCTGGAAGGCCGCGGAGGGCTCCGGCGGGTATCCTGCTCAGCTTGTTGTCGCCAAGCTCGAGCCGCTTTAAACGAGGCATCTGAGCAATAGACTCGTTCTCCAATTCGGTTATGGCGTTCGAATCAAGGGACAGCCATGCGAGTTTCGAGAGGTTGTAGAAGGAACGCGTTTTCAGCACTCCCAGTTCCGATTGGGTGAACTTGAGGCGTTCCAGGTGTGTCAACTGCCTAAGGGCTTCCGAGGGCACGAAGGTCAGCTTGTTAGCTAAGTTGAAGGCGTTGAACGACAGGGAGACGAGAGACAGGTCTTTCTGGAATGACTTGAATACGGGGTGGTCCGCTGTCAGGGGTCTCGTGACGTAGCATGAAACCTCCGTGGCGTCGTCGGGGATGTCCTCGGAGTCGCAGCGACAGTACAACGGTTGGTCCATGAGACGACACAGGTTCGGGACCAGGTCTTGCGATTCCGCACTGGCTACGAAGGGTAAGCTGCATGTTGATGCGATGAGGTGAATACTGAAAAAAAAAAACGAAAGGCAGATAAGAAAATATCAGAAAAAAAAACGAGAACATAGACAACAAAAACATAGCGAAAAAAATCTGTGCAGCTCACACCAGTGGCGCAAGGCTAGATCCTTTTGCTATCGATGCTAAAATGTTACAGGTGCACTCTGCATACACTTCGAAGGTCTTTCGTCGTTCTGACGGGATCATGTCACGTAGATACCAGCTAAAGGGTGTAGCGGTTTTAATCCCGTGACTATAATTTGCATCGTTTTTGGCGGCGACGTGTCACGAGATGCCATGACAGTTTATTAACGTGACAATTTGTAACCTGACGAAACGTAATTCTAGTGACGTGCCTAGCTGGTACGGAATCTTACATGAGCCCCGCCGCGGTGATCTAGTGACTAAGGTGCTCGGCTGCTGACCCGCAGGTCGCGGGATCGAATCCCGGCTGTGGTGGCTGCATTTGCGATCGAGGCCGAAATGATGTAGGCCCGTGTGCTCAGATTTGGGCGCACGTTAAACAACTCCAGGTGGTCTAAATTTCCGGAGCCCTCCACTACGGCGTCTCTAATAATCATATCCTGATTTTGGGACGTTAAAGCCTATATATCAATCAATCTTACGTGATTTAGTCACGTGACTAGTCACCTGATTTTTGTCTTGGCACTTGTAACGTGAATTTGGTCATGTATTTTTGCCGTGTGACTCTTTACGATGTTTAGTACCATGGCTAGCTATCACGCGGTTACTGGTAAGAACTAGAGTTACTACATATGCTACCTTTAGGTAGCAGAGTTGCGCTAAGGTACGCCATCTTGGGTTCAAATGTCTTGCGAGAAAGCCACTCACCGCCCGCGTAGGAGCAACGCTCACGCTTCAGCGAGCTACGTAGTCTCTCAATATTGAGGGATTATGGTACTAGCCTTTCTTTATTCATTTTTTCGCTTTCTTTAAATTTTTTTTGAGGTATGAGTGAAACTCGGTTGCTACGGTCAGCCCTAGAAGCCTTGATTTGATGCTTACGTTCTTGGTACGTATTAATAAAGCTAAGTGCGTAGCTCGTTGAACCAGTGAGATACATATTTATGGTTGGTTACACTAGCTTCGCCTTTTATGCTGTTTTCCCCATTTACAAATATGAAATTATATTTGAACTTTTGAAGGCAATCGATCCAGTTAGGGATAAAATTTTTTTCGTCATATTGGACTCATTCGTTAACTGTGTGAGGGAGCTAGGTGTTTTTGTATCGCCTTCAAATGAATCGAGCTGAACAGCGATCGAGAGTGTGCCCGTGGGACGCCCATATTACGCACGGCTCTCTATTGCGCTCGTATTACAATCGAGGCTCACGACAGCTGATGTGACACAACAACCGATGGCAACCACGCTTGATCTGCCCGGAATCATCGTAGCGTTGGCTTCTCCGCAGTGTATTTGAACCACTTATGACCACGTGGCGGCGCTCGGCGGATAGGAGCACTGAACTCCTGCAGGCGGAGCGAGCGGCGCCCGGAAAACAGTGGCGCAACTCTGCTACCTAAAGGTAGCATATACAGTAACTCTAGTAAAAACATGTCACTTGACCAGCTGTTACGTGATTTTAGCAACGTCATTTCTTTCGTTATTTTACGTGATTTTTATTCAAAATGACTAGTTACGCGATCTTACATTCATTTTATCCACGCGGCTCGTTGTTATTTTAAAATCATGTTTACCGAGAAGTCAGTTACACACGGAGAAACAATGCTGTGGGCATCAAGAGCTAAAGCTCAATTTTGAGCAACATCATCGAAACAAGCTCAGTAAGTAGAACAATGACATTGTTTATTTCTAAGTGCGTGTTTTTTTTTCGTCAGTCAGTTGCTATTATTTGCAATTAGTGTGTTCATTAAATTTTGCTGCCATTGATTATACAACTTCGATATGTAAGTGTTAAAACCAGCGAGACCTTGATTTGGGTGAATATTTCATCAATTTTCACAATGGTAGTGCAAATAAAGCAGTACAATAAGGAGAAACAAAAAACGTCAGGCTAAGTGCCGTGATTTTGTTGTGTGTTCAAATGGCTCTTTGAAGATTTTAGAACAACAACAACAACAACAACAACACGAACTGATTGGTATGAAAGTTCGAGAACCGTAATATAATTATATATGAGGCGGTCATGTTGAGACGGATCCCGAAATTTCAACCTGCGAGGTTCTCTAACGTACACCTAAATCTTAGTTCACGAGGCTCAAACATTTTCGGTTCTATCAAAAATGAGCCTGCTACGACCGGGATTCGACCCCACGGCATGCAGGTCAGCAGCACTGGAGCGCCAAAACCCCTAAATATTTTTGCAGACCTTTTAAGGAAATGAAATCAATTGTTATCACAAGCTTGTGTAGACTTCCACAGAGGGTCGGAAATGAGACTTTATTGCACATGGTGCCAGGTTTTCGTTATTAATGGTAATTTATTTGTGCTCATTTTTGTCGAACA
The DNA here is from genome assembly GCF_043290135.1 of Rhipicephalus microplus. Lineage (NCBI taxonomy): Eukaryota > Metazoa > Arthropoda > Arachnida > Ixodida > Ixodidae > Rhipicephalus > Rhipicephalus microplus. The sequence continues at coordinate 42,924,281 of NC_134703.1, forward strand.
CGAGTTTTATGGACTTGCATGGTCTGCCAATGACTTGGAAAATAAACCGCGATTGCCACGGAAAATAAAAAAAATAAAAAAATAAAAGTAGCTCACCCGTTCTCACTGGATACATGCGTCCACAAAACCGAAAATAAAAACCCGGAAGTCAGAAAATGTCTGCGAAACAACTCGCCAGGCCTTATCTTCCTCGGCCTCTCTCGCTTCCTACTGAACGACTCATCACTCCTGATCGCCTCAATCTTTCGAGGGGTCGGGCCTCGATTTACCCAAAGGGCTTCAATCAAGCTGAGTGGGCAGATCCCCCCAAAAGCGAGGCAACCTTTTCACTAACTCAATAAAAGGGTGGTCGCTTAGCGAGACCCATGCAGTTCCGGCTCGCTGAAATTAATCTGGACTCCATCAGAAGGGTAAAGATGCGGCTTTCGCGCCTTCGGCATCTTCACTCAACTCTGCCCCCTCGCAACCGGAAGTGCTTCCGCTTACACAGCTGCCATACGCATGCCATGTTTTTCTTTCTTTAACTTGCTAAAAGTTCATCTTTACGCGGTTTAACTATCTTCGACGATGCGGGCCACACTTTCCACTGGTCTAGCACTTAAGTTCACTTCCCCCAATAATGTTGTCGACGCAAGATTAGCGCTTTCCACTGCATCTCAAATTCCCTGAAGCTACGAAGCTGCAGATTCATCAAGTGGCATAGATAGTAGATACATTTTTTTTCACTGCTATTAACTGAGGCAATGAGGCTTTTTTGAACGGAATCAATGAGATAGCGAATAATAAATGGAGAGGGGGGAGATAGTCAAAGTACCCAGATGCTTTACATAAAAGGTAGTTAGGACAGCAGTGTTATAAAGTTAGTAGTCAGCAATTGCGTGAACTGCATTATCCACAACAAAAACGTCCCCGCTAGAATGCTGTGCTGTAGTGTTATGCATAGAAGGGAGTCAGGGGCAACCTTTTTACAACTTTGAGGTTGTAGACTTGAAAAACCCTTTTCTCACTTAAAACGTGAATTACTCTTTTGAAACGTTTTGCGTGTCAGGCAAGCAGACCACACAACGCAATTGTCTATAAGGCATATGTTTACTTGAGCCGCTACATTGCGAAAATGAAGCCAATATATGAATCAACACGCAATTTTTTTTCTAATTTAGCCGCAATACCGTGGCAATGTTTTCGCTCTATTCGCTTCCGGAGTATTTTTATCATTCTATAAGGACCTCTGAAGGCCTTATTTTGATCGCATTAATCGCGAAAAATCTGAGGTCTTTCTAAAAATAACGCTCCTTTGCATGTAGCATTTTGTGATCTTCCGTCAAGATAATGGTGCCTTAAGGTTCGAAAAACCGTTGTTTCGTAATGATTGCTGAAAACAGTAATATCAGGACCCCCCCCCCCCCCCTTGCTTCGGACATGAAACTCTTTATGAAAGAGAAACACTATTGCGTGCAGTAAGAATAATCTATAACCCAAGTAATTAGGGTTTTGTTTTTGTGCTCTGGGGCTCAATTCTCGGGAATCAATGGCAGTTATTACTGCATAGCTTCTTCCCAATATAACTTATCGACAAATTTCCAATGGACGAACGAAACACTCAACATACTGCCACTGAACGAGAAGAAAAAGCTAATGCTTTCTAATCTGAAACTGGATCTGCCATACTTTATTCGATTAGTTTCACTCAGCGTTGTGAACAATGCCAGCAACGTCAATAAACGAAGAGCAACTGCACGTGAAGCAGGGCATCAATGCCCACGATATTGATTGTCACCTGCTTCGTTTCCTGCGAATTACGTTTTCACCACCCTTTTCACAGAGCACTACCACTTTCAGTGTTCAAGTTATGCCGTGAATCAACGAAGTTAGCGTCAGTATACTTTAGGCCTCTGTGCGCCAGGATGCATCGATTTAAAGGCTCCTTACGCCTCCCAGCACCGGCCGCACTTACACAACACTGCCGATATGCGAGTTGAGCGTGGCCGCTCAGTGACACGCGCACTTGGCGGGTCACGTGCCCAAGACCTCCTCGAAGAACGGCCCCAACATACCACGTTGGGGCAATGGACCGCGCCCACGAGCAGCGCCGCTTATCGGGGTCTCCTCAATAAATTTCCGCCCGCGCGAGCGACCCGCCACCGTACTCTGAACCACACACACACGCACAAGCTGCCCTCACTCGCCCTTGTCGGACAAGACCGAGTGTCAGTGAGGGCAGGGGGCGAACGCTGCGCAACGAAGCGCTTTCACTTTCTAAGATGGTGCCCTTTTCGGGCACCGCAAGTATAGCCCGTACTGGTAGTCGCCTTTCAAGCACGCACTGGATAGAGCGGACGGGAAGCGTTTGCGGAGACCCACGCGCAGGCCGCGATAATAGAAGCTCCACGCACCTTAGGCGGCGGCCACTTATTGCTGCTTCCCACTCAGGTGGCTTGTGTTCCGACGCTCAGCGCACGAACAAACAGACATGCCCAAGCGCAGCGACAAGCGTTCTTGCTACATCTACAAAGTAATACACGCACGCGCATCTAGTGCTCGGCGGATATGACGTTCAGCTGCTGAGGATTCGCATGATCGGGTCCCAGCATCGGCGGATAGACATTAGGCGGTGGGATTTATTGATACGCGGGGTTTAACGACCCAAAACCACCACATGATTATGAGAGACGCCGTAGTGGAGGGCTCCGGAAATTTCGACCGCCTCGGGTTTTTAACGTACACCCAAATCTGAGCACACGGGTCTACAGCATTTCCGCCTCCATCGGAAATGCAGCCGCTGCAGCCGGGATTCGATCCCGCTACCTGCGGGTCAGCAGCCGAGTACCTTAGCCACTAGACCGCCGCGGCGGAGCGGCGGTAAAATTGAAGGCACTTCAAGGCATTCAAAGTTTCTGTGTGCGATGAAGAAGGACTGGTGAACAGAATTACTTGAGTGCCTTTCCACCACTGCATTTGGCAATGCTCTCACAATGCGAAAAAACTGAAGCAAGCAGACGGGGGAGTAACAGCCGCCATAGTAGTGCAATTGGATGAAAGAGCGGGTAGAACACTGTACTCGCGATGCAGAAATTGTGAATACAGCTCTCACAAGAGACAACTCATTTTAATTCGTAAACTTTCATTTTCCGGTAGAGTATGTATTTCCAGTTGATAATATTTCCTCTGAAGACAATACTATAACTACTCCTATGTTCTTATATACTGTCTTTAGTATCGTTTGGCTTCGTATAGCTGTGACGCATAATGTTATATCGATCCATTACTCCGTAAACTATGCTTTGGTGCTTATCGGCTTTTATATCAGCTCTATATTTAACATACGTTCGTGCGTGTTTTCTATTTTTAAAATGCCGCATAAGTACCATTTGCCATGGGCAAGAAGTGCATCCTGCATCATTCTTGGCCTCAGTTTTTTATTCCCAGACGTTTTTATTCGCAGACCACTGCTGTATATTACCTCAATACGTGAGACTCAAGATTGGCGTTGTTATGCTAAATGCGTGCTGCTACGCTTGTCAACTTGGTTCTTGACCTCACAGATTATGGGCCTTATGTCTCAGAACAACGTCACCGTACGTGTGCTTACCTAATTGCACTAGCGCACCAGGAAAAAAATTCTAGCAGTTGCACGAGAAGCTGACGGTTCTTTCTTGGGCTTTTCGCGAATATAGGCATTGTTTCAGACGAACTCCAGGTTTCTTTGATACTAATGGACATTTCACGGGCATTCCAAGTAAAGTTTTGGAGCGTATCGGGTCGTATGGCGCTGCTTGTGATAAGATCTCGGCGGAACTAGCGCGCATACGACAGGCAGCAAGATGCATGGTTGCAATAAGCGGGCACATTATATCAGGTAGGGGAATAACTATGCGTATTTATTGCGTTTTGTCGTTACATCTGCATTGGACGGTGTTCCCGTTTTAAAACTGCATAATTCTTTCGTTTATTCAATGCTATCACATAATAGTCACAGAATCTACCTCAGCCACGCCAGTGAACGAGAAACGAAGACGCACACGGTCGAAACTTTTCAACGCGACAACGAGCAAGTTCGCTCTCCTCAATGGCTCCTTGCAAGCGTCGTCGGTTCGCGTTGCCAGCTCAACTGTCCTCAGAGTGAAACAACACCCAGGAAACCGATTGGTTGTGTCGCAAAACTAACTTTCTCAGTGCACCTGCGAATACAAGAAGCAAAAACGGATAAGCCGGCAGAAAGAGGCAAAATACGAAGACAGCGACGATGGTGCGCTTGCGTGTTCCACCGAGTTAGCGAATGCCTCTCGCAGTCTGTGGACTCGAGCTGCCTTCTTTCTTACTGCCTCCTTTGCCGTCGGCTGAATCACTGCCGCCCGAGTGCCTCTACACATTCATCCGACTGCCTGTGCTCTGCCTTTCGCGGACAGATTCTCTACCCGGACCTCGGTCGGTTGCTTGATGTCTGTCGGCCGCTTTCTCTTCAGCCGCGCCAGTGACTCGGCTTCACGTCTCGCATCTTAGCGATTTCTCTCGTCGACTGCAGCGTCTCATCCTCCTCCTCCTCTCCACTACCATCTGGCTACGGAAGGCGGTAAATCGTGGCTTTAGAATAACGCAAAAAAAAGAAGACAGTAAGAAAGAAACATTGCTTCTTTCAGCACACCGCACGCACGACTTCGCAGGCAGTTGTTTGGAGGCCGTTGCACTCCCGCTGGCCGTAGGTGCCCAGACGGTGCTTGTGTAACGAAACAGACAAAAAGAAAGATGCTTAGAAAACCACTCGGGGCGTTTTAGGTACGTGGCTACTTTGTATTTTACATTTCTTTCGCTTTTTTAGGTTTTTACCTGGTATACCACCGGCGTAAAAGTGGTCGGGAAACGCCCACGTTAACGGAACGAAGGCAACGCGTGCTGCAGATTGCATTCCTTATGCACGTTGGGGAAACGTTTCAAGGCAGTACGTTCTTATCGCCACCGTAAATCATGGAGCTCCACTACGACTGTGCAGCCACCCAATTCTAAACTGTAGGAATGGTGATTGCTGGCAAGGAGCGTTCAGGCTGCTGCACATTCACTGAAAGGTGTAGTATATATATATATATATATATATATATATATATATATATATATATATATATATATATATATATATATATATATATATATATATGCGCATTATTTCGTTCTACTTGTTTGTGATCTTCTTGTTTGTTACGAAGACAATCTTTCGTTATACAGAGTATTCGGTGTAGCGAAGCGGTCACAGCCGGAACTTGTGGCCCGTGGGCAACTGATACTGGCCACGGTGAGCAGCGCTATAAGGTTTTAGTGAGCTCTCGATACGTGTTTACGCGCGCACTTACAGCTTTTCGTATACATATGAACTTTTCTGTGACGGCAAGGCAAGCTTGCCACGGGGCAACGACACGGTATGAAGAATAAGCGCAGCACAGGCGCCATACGTTGTGCAATTCGTTTATGTGCACTAGAAAATCTTTATACCGACTTCCTTTATTCGCAGTCGATGATACATCGTGTTACACAGCAAACATGATCGAACACGCAGTGGGCGCCCTAAAGGCGGTGGTTCACTATATATGTAAAGTGGAACTGGTTCGCTTCGAGCCCTACCAAACACAGGTATGTGATTTGCATTACAGCGTTATGTAAAACAAGAAAGAGGTCGTTCGGTACTCACTTGCGAACAGAAGCACTAGTAACATCATCAATAGTTGCGATAGAACGAATCGGTGCGAACTGAGCATTATGGTAGACGTGGCAAACATGAAGCTGCAAAAATTCGCTCGTGGGACGAAGCGATGCACAGAATAAATTTGGCAGCAGTTATGACGCTGCTTGCACACCGCATGCATTTTAGTGTCCTGAAAAGGAGTCGTCCGCTTTTATGGTGCTTTTGACCTTACTGTATGCGTGACTCTGCATACTGCTGAATTTCGCGTTTGTAGCGCAGATGTCGGCAAGCGTGTGACACTGCACAAGCAGAAATGCATGCACTTGTTTTCTTTTGTTGTTACGAACCAACAGTTTGTGGCTACTGCTTCATGGAAATACATGTGCACTTGTTTGTTTTTTTCGTTTTCTGTAGATTGCAGCGTTGGTTGTCTCGCATATAGTTTTAGTCCTAGCTGTCTTAATTATTCCGCGTAGCGTCGCCTTTCTTATGTGCACCTTTGTGTTTATTTTTGCTTAACAACGAGAAAATTAGGCTGGTGCAATTGGGCTGGTGCAATTAGGCTGGTGTATTTTAGTCATGACAACCAATGTGTTCTTTTTTTTTCCCTACTGCACTTGATGTATGCCTCTGTACATATCCTATAATATTTCCACTAATATTACCGTAACTTTATAACTGCTCGAAGCGTCCTAGTTTTATTTTGCCGTCAAGTTTCACGTTCCCCCCGGAAATGCGAATGTTTACGGAATGTTTATTCATACATGTGGCGTCGATAATAACAATAACAATATATCAGGGGTATTATATCCCAAAACTACAATATCATCATGACCCACACTATTGTGGATGACTCCGGAAACTTTGACCATCTGGTGTTGTTTACCGTGCATTGAAATCGCCCATTACACGGGCCTCTAAGTAACCCTATTCGAGTACAGTTGTTCGTTCATAGGCGATGATAATGTTCATTCTTCCATCTACTTGCGTAGTAGCCCTCTATAATGTACAAAAGTGTCCCAATTGTTTCAATAAAACAATAAATAAATAAATAAATTATTTCCCCATACTCTAAACAGCTAATTTCATGCAGTTGTATGTGTGTTTAGAATGAGTGTTCAGTGATTTGGAGTACTTTGTACTCAACTATGCGAAAGTAGCGAGCCACCAATAAGAATAGACCATTTCTGATTACATCTAAGATGTAGGACAGCGCTCAAACTAAGCATTACCATTCTTAGGGTCAATACGGCGGTTCCTTCTTCTGTTCTTTAAATAATCGTGATTTAATCTTTGCTTCAATGTTTTTTTTCTCTCTCCAAGTGATGTATCAGGAGTCACCGGTGGGACACAGCTTTTATGTCCTCGTGTTTGCCTTCTTTTCCTTCGTGTCATCCGCAGACGTCACCTTTTTTTTACCTTCCCCATTGATCAGTTCCACTGCAGGAACAAGTAATCTCTATTGCGGTAAAAGAGGAGCAGGCAGTCTGGCAATGCCTTGGAATTCGCCACCGCTTGCAGTGAGAGCAAGTAGTGCGGAAGTTGGCGAGGCAGAGGCCCTGATGGGCCGCAATTGACTTCCGCAATGGAGTGACAAACGACGACCGTCCTACTGACCGCAGGGTTAAGCATAGCGCAGAGCCATTGCGCTACTCAGATGGCAGGACGATGTCCATTGCGTCACTGTGGCAGTGTTTTCCGAGCGTTACTTTTTTTTCGAATACATCTAGCTTATAACTTCATACGCTTTACAAGTAGCCGATCACAATATTAGAAAAGCGTGGATTAACATAGGCCACGCTGGGAAGTGTCAACTTTTCGCGTCAGTAGATCAATGGTTAGGGGGCTCGGCTTCTGACCCGAAGGTCACGGGTTCGATCCCCACCACCGTGGTCGCATTTCCGTGGAAGCGAAATGATAGAAGCCGGTGTAGTGTGCAACGTCAGTGCACGCTAAAGGAGACGAGATGGACGAAACTTTCTGAGCCCTGCACTGCGGCGTCTCTCGTAATCATATTGTCATTTCGGTACGTAAAACCCCACATCCTAAATTATTGTGTCGACTAATGCAAGTTGTCAAACCAAGTAGCACAACTAAGAATTTACACCGAAGCAAAATTTAAGGAATGTTTACAAAATCTGGCCCCGAAATATGTAGGTCTAGTGTTTCGGCTCTCCGTCGACAAAACAAAAAGTAAAATAAATAGCTCAGTGATAAAACGTTTGCAAGCTCAAAGATGAAAGTATTTCTTTTTCCCGGGTAAATTCAATAAAGATTGAAGGTGAAATTACGCGCGATCCCGGCTGTGGCGGCTGCATTTCCGATGGAGGCGGAAATGTCGTAGGCCCGTGTACTCAGATTTGGGTGCACGTTAAAGAACCCCAGGTGGTCAAAATTTCCGGAGCCCTCCACTACGGCGTCTCTCATAATCATATGGTGGTTTTGGGACGTTAAACCCCACAAATCAATCAATCAATCAAATTACGCGCGTATTCATGACAATAAACATTCTAAGCAGGCAGAACACGCAAGAGATAATGAAGCTTAGACTTACTAACAAGCTCTACAGCTTATAAGAGCGTTTTCAGTTCATGAACTCAATGGTATTGCTCAGGAGAGTAACGATTGATCCTGCATGCTTCACAGTATGTGAAAGCCATTTCTCATTTCCTAATGGGTTATACGCCAGAAAATCACGTCCTGCATTGACTTCACCACCACCAACACCCACAGTCATGAGTTTCAACTTGGAATGGCGACAGACCTTATCCCAGCCACGTTGAAAGGAAGCTGTGACAGTGACTGAACACCCGGAATAGCATGACGACTATCATTCCGCTAACATAACCGGTTCCGAGCCCTAAACCGCATTTTTGTAATGCCGAAAAGAAACGAATGGTATGGAAAAACTTTATTTAGGTCTGTCGGGGCGTGAAATAGCACGTAGCGGGCCCGCTACCACGTCGGCACAGGTAGGCCGAACCTCTCCGCCACGTCGTGGGTTTGTTGGACTGCCCACAGCTGCACCCTTAAATCGGTACCGTGGAGCGCAGCAGCCCACTTTTACGATGTAATGTTTTCAACCCGTAACGCAGGACATCGCCAGAGCATATGATATGAGCTAGCAAAGTCTGAGCAAAGTACACGTGTGTTGGAGGTCTGAATTTCCGAATGAATTTTGTGCAAGAGCGTGGGACTGGGATATGCTCCGACCTGCGAAACTGATGCCCATAAAAAATTATGTGCAGCGATCAGTATTACAAATGCGTCGTGGATGGACATCATGGTTCAGAGTAGAAGGATAAGGAAAAAATGAAGGGGGAAAGGAAACAATGCAGAGTACGTGATTGGTCGATTGTCCTGCTTTTGCCCAATAATTTGAGTAGTCCCCAGAATCTAGTCATCAAAAAACGAACACACCTTTTCTTCCAATACTTCAGTTATAAAAACCGGTCTACCGATCTGCATCAGAAGGCATCTCAGGTGCACCTCTTACTGCAGCCAAATGAGTGAAACAATACAATTTCTTGCTGCAGGTTAGCTATCACGGTAATGAAACACCGTGCTGCAGTAAAACCTGCAGATGAAAATGACAGTTGCATGGGAAGAGCCACATACCATTACACTGCTGCCGCTGCAGCACTTACAGATAACCAGCATTTGCTATTAGGATGGAAACAGCTGGTTTTGTTGCAGCAGCTGCAGTTGCGACGTTTCTTTATCACAGATTTTAATTATTCCAACGGGACGACCTTCAACTGATTGCTGCAAAAAGGTGGAACGCTCATACCAGTTACTGTTGTGGTGGCATGAATTTGTGCTGTATAGTCCACGTTATGGCAAAACGTAGATTGTACTGAGATATGGCGTACTGCAGCAAGAAAGAAAATGCAAATTCGGCAAGCGAACCAAATGGGAATTTTGTTGCCTGAAGTGAAACTATATTATTATCTTTGGTTATGGTGGTTTTGGGACGTTAAACCCCACATATCAATCAATCAATCTTTGGTTTTGAAAGATTGGCGTTGGAAAATTGACGCTGCTGTTTCTGGTTTTCAGACAACATGATGTGTAATGAACCCAAGACGAATCCCGCGGAACTTCTGTAATTCAAGCAATATGTGAATTTTTATTTCGAATTTATTATTGAATAAATATAAGGAGAGGTTGGTGCCTATGCGTGGCGCAGGCTACTTTTCTTGCACAACGAGTCGACAGGATTGCTAGCTTTTCTTATTCTATACAGGACTGCCTTCGTGTAGGTCATGCCAAGTTGCAGCTACTAATGACTGTTTCTTACGATTGATAGATATGTGGAGTTTAGCGTCCCAAAGACACCATATCATTAAGAGAGACGCCGTAGTGAAGGACTCCGAAAATTTCGACCACCTGGAATTCTTTAACGTGCACACAAATCTCAGCACACCGGCCTACAGCATTTTCTCCTCCATCGTCAGCGACTGTTTCCGCAGGTCGGCTAACCTTTAACGGAATATCTAATTCTACTCCGGGATCAATGCTACGTGCACAACTGAGAGTTCTTCGCATCGTTTTCACGCATTTGTCTTCCTCCGGTCAAATACTTTTCTTCCTTTTTAATCGGTTCACAGAGGTGAAACTCTCTCAAGCTGCTAGTGTACAGTGTAATCCTTACTGTCCGCTAAGGACGATGAAATTCGACGCTTTAGTGATCCGACATAATAAGAACTTTGATCGGTAACCAGACAATGACAAACTAAAATTCCGAAACAACTCAAAAATTAACATGAACATTTGCACCTGAATCCATAGTTCGAAATATACGGCGAAATATAAATGGAAAATCAAGATGGGAGCCGACAGATGGAAACACGTAATGGGATAATCACGGTGAACTCTGGAGGTGCCTCAGACAGGCAGCCTGTCTGAAACACTTCCACTGTTTACCCTGTTTATCCTAAGGCGAAAGGTTACACCAACTGGAAAAGCAGACATTATAAAAAGGAAGACCAACCCGCAAAGGTACCCTCAAAACGTAAATAATAATAATGATGAAAAAAACATTGCTATAACTTAGACGCCTCGGTCCAGACTTGCCGTTGTGTCGATTTTTGAACTTAAGCTAAAATGTGCTAAAGAAGCCGTTTCATTTTGATATTACAGCATACTTTGTAGTTAAATGAAACAGACCCTGCGTTATGAAGAGTTTTTAATATTGAACAATAAATAATAGCCATTTGAATATGAAGAATACCATAGAAATAAACAAACGATTGCTCCCCTGGCTTGGCCTTTGTGTCACATGCCACCTTCAGACAAATGAATAAATTGTTATAAATTCAGAACGGCTGCGCAGTTGACGTATAAGAGATGAAGTACATGCCAGATACGAACTAACTCTGCAACATTCTAGCTAACAAGATATTGTAAATAAAGGAAGATATACGTGGAATCAATTCTTTCTGAGCGTCGCAGACTGAATTTCAGTAGCTTAATTTACATACCGCCAGCGCAGCTTTAGACAGTGAAATCGCGTTGACACCAACAGCCCAGTGATTTTGTTGCGGATCCCTGCTCTTGTTGTGTTCGAACGAGTACACGCGCTGCCCATTAGAATTCGAAAACTGCGCGTAGTATCAGCAAGATGATTGACGCCTTGGTCAAGCGTGCTATCCCTGTACGCACTTTCTAATGCACACAACTTTGTCATCATTGCATACTAACCTGCTTGTAGAAAACGGGCTCGCGCACGCACCATCTGACACGACAGAAAAGCTTCGAAACATTATATTTTATCTGCAAATGGCGAGGAAAAATTCTCTGCTTAGTCTGCCAGAACTGTGGCCTAAAAGTAGACACGGACCACGCCTGACGGTGTTCAGTTTGACGCAAAGTGGCCACCAACAGAAATCCTGCCTCGGTCGTTCTAATCTAACTGTTAACTGGTCCTTCACACCTACTTATTTTTTAGTTATTTTATATTAGTTACACATTTTAAATTTTTTTACATTTTAAATTAGTTATTTTAAATTAAACGCCACTTTCAATTCTAAACTTGAAATATGCCAAATCTCTCGCTTTCATTCAGTCGTAAGATAAGGTAATGAAGAAAAACAGAAGGGCACACAGCCAGGAGTCAACATGAACAGCGTATATTGTTTTTTTTATATAAAACATAACACCCTCTTCCCGTAATGCTTTGATATCTTTTTTGCTGTTCCTCTATTTACGGCACCACTCACCACCGTGGCGCACGCTGTACCAGTGTAAGAGTGGATTCATCGCGAAGTGAAGCAAGGTATGGAACTCGTTAAACTAACTGCGTGGCTGAGCGAAGTGACAGTGACGGAAGCAGATGCCGACATTGACAGTTGCAACTTGTAATGAGGGCGCTGTGGCAGCCTTGCGCGAAGGAGAAAAAAAGAAAGAAAACTGGTGATGGATAACACGTCCGCATGCCGAGTGTCAACAGTGGGCGATTCGCGCCGCCATTACCGAAGTCGAAGTCGCGGTCTTGGCTACGCGTCAAAGTCGACCGCGCCCATGGGAGGGCGAGGACGACGGGCCAACGCCGATTCTGACCTCCTGCCAGTCGTGGGGGCTGAATCGCACGAAGTTGGCAACACGTCGGCTTACTTTAGCGTGCTATTTATAGAAACACGTTCATACAACTGTGAGACTGAAAGCTCTCGCCGTGCCCTACAGACCTGTTGCACTGCAAGCGCAAACCTGATTTTTTTTTATGCACACATTCGTACAGACAGAAAGCGGGAGGTGTCTGGTGCAAGTTTCAACACGCTGCCACAGCAGGGTAGAGTGTTCAGTAATCTGTATATAAAAAAAAGCTGTGAAAAAAATTGAAAAGACGCCTTATTGTTGCATAGATAGCCATCTGTGCAACAATAATAGATAGATAGATGGCAACAATAATATAATAGATAGATGGCGTGATTGGCCATCTGAGATTGATAAATAGAAGCAGGAGCGGCACTAAAGAAATTCTCACATTACACCAGCCCGAGAAGTACAGTATATTAAAACGCCTGTGTCTTTGGGCATAGCAATATACTCATACCACATCAATGGTATGTATGAATGAAAAAAACCATGGATATATTAAAAACGTCGAAAATAAAGGCTCACCTTAATAGAGCACGCGTAAGCCATGCCTTCCGTGCATTTGTGATGAATTCCCCAGGTAGTCTATTTTATAATCACCTTCAATTACATGAGCTAACTACATACACATTTTTGTGCTCGTGACGCTTGCATCGTCCGCTGCGCTTTCCACCCTGCAAATCATGCCGATGCTAAAGGCTGCTGAGCTATTGTTTTATTTCTAAGTGGGCTTGTTTTCCCATTCCATCGGGCCATGTCTGGTAGCTAAAATTTCTTATCAGCATCATGTACATTATTTACTATTAGCCACGCAGTCTATGCTCCAATCAACTACGCTTTAGAGCACAGCACATTAGTCCACGTGGACATACGCGCATCACTGAAAATTACAGAGTCACTACACGCAATGTAACAAATGAGGAGGAAAAAAGATCGTGATTCTTAAGCTTCCCCTTTGAGAGTTGAACTCGATAGCGATATCTTCTCCCTATAGTGAGCACATCCAACACTTAGTGCATGCAATCTTTTAGAACTTGCTGTGGAGGTGGAGGCGAAAATGCTGTAGTCCCGTGTGCTCCGATTTCGGTGCTCGTTAACGAACCCCAGGTGATCGAAATTTCCCGAGCCATCCTCTACGGCGTATTTCATAATCATATGCTTGTTTTCATCGTTAAACCCCACATATCAATCAGTTTGCTTTGCAACCACTACGTGGCTTTAAAGAAATAAGCTCAGTAACGTGTGTGCCTCCTGTTGCGGGTGACCGACATTAAGGCACGAACTCATTACAATAATCACGTATTCTGACGCCTGATGTATGCTTGTACCACGCATTATTACTGTAATATTTCATGGTGTATTGGGAAGCATGTACACAGGACGCGTGTGTTTATAAGGCATGAAACTTACTTGATTTATTGATATGTGGGGTTTAACATCCCAAAACCGCCATATGACTATGACAGACGCCGTAGTGGAGGACTCCGAAAATTTCGACCACCTGGGTTTTTTTTTTTTAACGTGCACCCAATTATGAGCACACAGAACTATAGCATTTTCGCCTCCATCAAAAATTCAGCCACCGCAGCCAGGATTAGATCCCGTTACCTGCGGGTCACTAGCCGAGTACCTTAGCCAATAGACCACCGCGGCGGGGCAGCATGAACGTTACTTTCACTGCATTTCCAAGCACAGGAAGTTATTTTCACTAATCTGGCAAGCAGCGGCGTTGCTGTGTTGTAGAACATTCACATGACACGCAAACAATCCGGTTTCGCTCCCCGCTCGGACCCCAACAACCGTGCATCAATCTCCCCTCTATCTCAGGATTTCTTAATATATAATCTATTTGCATCGTTCTCGATTTTTCGCTCACAACCAGGATGATTTTTCGCTCACAACCAAGGACACCGTCGCCAGAATTTCTGTGACACGAGCTTTTTAACGCTACCGTAGTAAAACAAACTGCACCAATTACCCCACCTCATCCGCCTTGGTGGAACAGTAGTTACGGTACTCGCCTGCTTACCCGAAGGTCATGGGTTCGATCCCCACCACGGCAGTCTAATTTTGTTGCAGGTGAAATGGTAGAAACCCGTCTACTGTGTGATGTCAGTGCACGGTAGAGAACACTAGACGGTCGAAATTTTCCGTAGCATTCCACTACGGCGTCTCTCTAAATCATACCGTGGTTTTAAAACGTAAAATCCTCGATTTTAGGTTCCCCAGCCTCCTCTGCCCTATATACGCGAGTGCAAACAACAATGAAAGCGTCAGGTCTTTCTAAATACTCCGCATAATGATGCGCCAAATTCAAGGAACATGAAAGCTCAATACAGCCGAATTCTACTCATAGTTCATGCATTCTTCATGAAGAGCAGACATATTTAGAGAAAAGTACATTAATAAACAAAGTCTGCAGTGAAAGCTACCTATAACGTGGTTTCAGCGGGGATTAACATGATATGCCGAACTAGACGCTGTCTTCATTCCGACTCCGCAGCTTTGAACTAAAGGCGACAAAATTAACTAAGCCTAGCCGGTTTTCGAGATGAGCACTTTGGCGACCCAGACGGACTTCAGAAAGCTCCCAGAGCCTTCCCAGACAAAGTATGGCGGATAACGCGAAAAACTAATTTCCGGAGTGATAGTCCGTTTCGCTGTTGTCTGGCAGACCGGAAAACCGTTATGGAAGTTCGCGTCTCGTCGAGGAAATAAAGCAAGCTTTTAAAAGGTACGAACGCAGTCTGACCATCTTAGTCTAGGAAGCGTATAACAATAAAAGGCATCATCTACTTAATTGTTGGTAATCTTTGATTTCGTAGGAACTAAATGAGTGCTTGATTGTCCGAATGAAAGTTGAGGGTCGTATATGCGCAAACACCACGTCAAGAACAATAAGTGCTTTTGTTCTTCAGGAGTAATAAACATAGGACACACAGTTACTCTTTTTCTGAATAACAGCGCCCAAAATATATTCCCAGTTAACGAGACAACCACACAGACAAAAAAAAATAAAGAAAGAAAGCTTCTGTACGCACATGACTAAATTTTTCCGTTACCCTAGCGTCGCATCATTTGCCGTGAGAGCACAGTTTTGAATGCACTTTGTCAATGAACTTCGTGTATAGTGCGGCGTTACTTTTCTTTTTGATGTTTCTTTCAACTTAAGACTTTCAATATATACGAGCTATTGCATGCCCTATTTGTCCCGCCGCGGTGGTCTAGTGGCTAAGTATACTCGGCTGCTCACCCGCAGGTCACAGGATCGAATCCCGGCTGCGGCGGCTGCATTTTCGATAAAAACGAAAATGCTGTAGGCCCGTGTGCTCACATTTGGGCGTACGTTAAAGAACCCCAGGTGGTCGAAATTTCTGGAGCCCTCCACTGCGACGTCTCTCATAATCATATTGTGGTTTTAAGACGTTGAACCCCATATATCAATCATTCAATACATGTCCTATTTCTAGTCTAAAAGGGGCTGACACCTCTCCCAGTCAGACCGGTGACATCTAGCTTGGCAGCAGAAATCTTTACGACGAAGCCACAGGCATAAGGTGATATGGTGAAAGACAGTGCCAACGCAATAAATTAGATACTGAAAGAAGTAAAAAAAAGAGCTGGCTCCTAAATATGAGATAAAATATGCCACGCCTGTGTCATTATCAAACTGTTACCTGTTCTCCCCATCAAGTGAAGTACCAAAAGGACTTCATATTAAGTGTAACTTGCGAGGGAGTTTCATGCGGTGTAGCTTCCTTGCGTGTTCTTCTACTTATGTCGAGACCGATTAGATAAAAATGCGATTCAATCATTGCACTCATACCTCTTGTGCGTGAAGTACTATAGCGAGCATTATGAGCTCGAACACGCGATCGCGTGGAAAATAGTCTCGAAACCGAGATAGCGTGATACGTAGATGGCGCTGCCGAAGCTAGAGGGGAGAGGAAGGATGCTCTTCCGCTTACTGTTGGCAGTCCCCTTTCGCTAGTGTTGCTACAAAGTGGCTTTTAATTATGTCGCATCGGCCGTGAGCAATGATAACGCAAAAAATAACATTCCACGAAAACAAAATAATAAGGACAGGCGTATCAAAATCCTCAGCCGCCAGCACGTATAGATATAACACAAGCATGACCTGTGCATACGGCAGGCTACGCCACATCCGATATATCAGCTGCTACGTAACCTGATGGTTCATTGCGTTGGGCTGAGTGCGTTGAAGTGAGTTCATATCACCGGTAGCGGCGACTGAAGAGCTCCCGTTTTGCAGCAACGATAAAGTGGCAGTGTCAAGAGCTAGCGGAAGCGCGGCGCCCTTACCACTTTGTCTCCGTCAGTGACCGCTGCAAAAAATTCGATGTTAGGTTCGAGGCTATTCAATACGTGCTTGCTTGTTCGAGCTCATATTGCTTGCGATAGTAAATTTCTCAATAGGCCACCGCAGGCGTGGCACAACGCCGTTATCGTATACGCCGGCGTGTTCTTGAAGTGGACAGGCCTTATCTCACATATATCCCGTCGCAGTATCAACCGAAGCGTGACGCTACAATTTGCAATACTATAGGCAGGCTCCTTTCCAAACGTGCTTTAAAGCTATGTGGTACATGCAGGCGACAAGCAAGCGGGCTTTCCCTCGTTAGTTTATCTTCTACAATAGTTGATCAGTTGCATTTTTGCCTTGAAAAATAAAATACAGTTATTTGAGAAAAATCCCGGACTAAGCATTTTCCCTTTGTATAAGTTCGTCGAGTTGCTTCGAGAAAAAGTCACTTTTGAGTAATATGAGCGAACATTCGCGCGTCTCGGAGCACCTCCGCCAGAACCGTTCTTAACAGCACACACACCGTCTACACACCCTCATATAAAACTGGCTCCACAGTACCCAGAGTCCGTTACACATCGTTAAGTTTAAGGCACAGTTCTTCAGGCTTGCATTCCTTTCTATCCTCTTCTGCTGGAAAAGCAACAGAAGCTCTGCAGCAGACTCGATATTGAAGAAATAAACTAGACAAAAAGGCTAGCATTTAGTGTGACGCTTTATATGTCGTCTTTTTATTTCAAGAAATGATTTGTAGTTTAGCAACCAGCATTTTTATTCGTTAGAAGAGCCCACTAATCGCTTCTTTCTCATTTTTATTTGCGAACCTGCGCGGCATCCGCCGCCATAACAGGTGTTACAGAGTGTACGTGCATGCGTTTACAGTGATAGAGCCAGGCACACGTATTACGAGAAGTAACGCAGACTGTCTGTTCGCTGCACTGAAAACTAGAACAGAGCACGCAGACGCGACGAGACTGCACGGGCATAATTAAGGACATCCACAAGTTGTACGCCGGGTCGCACTCGTTTCAGCTGTGAGGCCGTGGCAGAGAGATTAGAGGAAATACAGGGGAGAGCACTGCGTGGACCGCTGTCGCTCTTGATGATGCAATTAAAGGAAATACAAAGAAAGGCACTGCGTAGACCGCTGTCACTCTTGATTGTGCATGTCAGGCGTGCAGCGTCCCCTTGTCCCAGCGTTTCTCGCTGCTAGCCTCCCTGCGAGCGAGGGCGAACAAGCGGTCGCCGCTAGTTGTGCCTCGTTGCTTACGTCCGGTCTTCTCTTGTCCTTGTGTCGCGTGTTCTGCATGTGACGAACATCCATAGTGTGCGGTGGTATTACGACTGCAGCGGTTGCGTGACACGTCGTGATCTCGCATAAGACGAATACAAGGCGTGGCGTCTGGCATATGAATTGTAAATACAGATTGCTGCAAACTCGTGCTTTGGGCCCGTCTGCTGCAGAGTTACCACCAACATCAACCACCGAACGCTTGCGTTATCGAAACATGTTAAAAAATTTATTGAAGATTCGCTGGTCAGGACGAGGTAGACAGACGCATTAGTTTTGATTTTTAAAAAGATACAGCAATTTACGATATTGTAGGAGTACCATTCTTTAACTTAATTAAGTCAACAAGATTCATTTCGATTACTATAGCAGTGATATGCGATTAAAATTTGTGGACAACTTCATGACAATATATGTCTTCCTATTGCATAAAATGCGCTGTTGTCTGCCTAAATAAGTTCAAGACGCCAATAGAGAGGGAGAGAGTAGAGGCTAGAAAGGAACAAAACGATTCACGCCCTCTTGACTACAATTAACAAGCATAGTCACGTAACCACACTAGCAATGCAATATTGGTTGACCGTCACAACTGTTATGTTTAATCTGCTTCTGAAGTATAATACAATACACATTCGACTCTGTTAAAGTAACATTGCTTATATCGACATCACAGCATGAGAATCTGAAGAGTTCGGATGTACAGAGACAATTTCACGGGACTTGAACCCGGGCTCTCTGTGTGGCGTGTGTGGCAGTGTAGTGTTCTACAAAAGATTATGCAGTTTAATGTTTACCAACCTTTATAAAAGGCTCCCCCATAGTTCTTCATTGTCATCAGTCATAGCATCAACACAATTCTTCCAACCCACTATACGAAGGACTCGGCCATAATTCGTTCATCGCCACAAAATCTCAGCATCAACAACATGGACACAAAGCTTACAGATTTGTAGCAGGTACCCCCCTTTTTCCCAAAACACGAATAATGGCATAGTGGGTACTTCACATTTTAAAATAAGATATATGACATAGGAGGTACGTTGCATATGTACTTGTATAAGTTGCGCACACATAGTTTACAACCGCAATGCCACTCTTCCATAGCAATGCCACTCTTCCAACTTTCCTTGCGACTGTACAGCGAGCTACACGCAGGCCTAGCGTTTCTTGCTCCTCTTTTGCTGAATGTTGAGATACCTTAGCTCTTTTTTTTTTCGTTGCCCCGAACAAAGCTTACAGCGCTGCCAGTTTCATTCTGAAGCAGGTCAAAATATTCACACGTTGCTGATAGTAGGCCTGTTGAAAAGAGAATTCCATCGCGCTGTTCTCCTAAACTTTCTCGCGCGTGGAAAGAACGCACACAAGTACGAATTCCCCGCACGTGTATTGCCTATTCACACAGAACAGTGCGCTCAACGCGTGCGCGCATCACAAGCTTTGGGAGTCGCCGTGCATTTGTCGCCCTGCATAGCTGGCTGCTGTCCTCGCGTTTCGTGGGTTCTGGTGCCTCGTGCTCGCTAGAAACGATTGCCGCTCAGATCCGTGAAATTCTATTTTGCGCCAGCACCTATTACAACGCGGAAATAAGTTTGCCTAAAAAGCGAAATGGGGGGGAGGGGAAAACGGGACCAGGCACGCTAAAAGGGATTACGAAATACAGCACAGCCGCATTTGAAAACGATTCCGTCCAAACAGGCGGAGGCGAAGACAATGGCATAAAAGCGAAATGCTGAACTGCACCCTTCGAACGCTTCCACGTTGCGTCTTTTTTTTTCCGACCAAGCAAGACTTGTGTATTGTGCGAAAACCGATCGCGACCATCCGCGGCCCTATTTTAACGCCATCTGTGAAGAGGCTGTGCCGAACAACTCCGTGCGAAAGTTCAAGCTCTCCAGCAGTCGCTTGATCTGTTTCTTCAAAAACAAACATTTCTTCGCAACTCCCTCCCGGCTGTTGTTTGCCATCTGCTGCGCTGGCTTGTTCGTTAAACGAGAGCGTACAATTGTGATTACTGAAAGCGACCCCTAAGCGCAGAACAAATGATGATGGCGATCACGAACAGGAAAGATGGGTACATAGAAAAGTGTAATAAAAATAATAAAAACAACAATCATAATAGAGGTAAGGAGGACTCAATCAATGCGTACCATATATCTACATATAATATTTATTAAATATATGCATTCCGCTTTCAAACTACATAGCCAATTATAGTCGACGGAGAACTAGATTTTCTTGTTATTATTTGAGCAATTCTTTAGGCATCTGTCCTCAAACGGGATAACATATTTGGCATGACTCAGTTACGCTGTAATATGTAACTGTAATATGTAACATAATAATAATCTTAAATGAGTCTCTGAAGATGGCCTAAAGCTAGAACGGGATACGGACTTGGACTTGACAGATATTCTAGGCACATAGCAGAACAGCTCCATTGCGTTACACGCCACAAAAGCGCTACTGACATTCTTGCGGGCTACAAGTCTGAACAGAACGTTGTAAATAGTGCATTGCAAGTATGTGACTGTATGTGTTATGTGTTTATCACTGTATATATTATGACCATTACCCGGTACCTGGAGTGGCATGTCAGTTGAAAAGCCAGGCAAACTTGATTGATTGATATGTGGGGTTTAATGTCCCAAAACCACGATATGATTATGAGAGACGCCGTAGTGGAGGGCTCCGGAAATTTCGACCACCTGGGGTTCTTTAACGTGCACCCAAATCTGAGCACACGGGCCTACATTTCCGCCTCCATCAGAAATGCAGCCGCCGCAGCCGGTATTCGAACCCGCGACCTGCGGGTCAGCAGCCGAGTATCTTAGCCACTACACCACCGCGGCGGGCAAGCCAGGCAAACTTCTCCAGCTCCCTATTGATATGGTTCTCTCACATTCTTACATGAGTAGGAACACATATGTGTACTAATGTCCTTAAGAAATAATATTTTTTCCGAGTTCAACGTACATATAGAGTGTTCTTGCACTTTTCCTAACCCTACAGATGGTATAGTATGAATAGATAAGTCCAGAAACAGGGCTGAATGAAAAAGCAGAAGCGTTACGCATTGAAGCGTCAGCATCTATCTCAGCGAAGTACGGTTCATACACACGAATAGCTTTCACAACAATTTTGTAGAAAGCAATGTTCAATGTTCACGCAACCTTTATTCAACTAGCCATTGAGCGCATTATTGGCGAGCACTTCGATGCCGATTGCATTGTGTCACTCTCCCCCCCCCCCCCCCCTTTTCTTTTTAGACGGTTGAGAGGTTGGAAGTAATTCTTAGTTGTTTTTTGTTCTCTATACACGTCTATCAGTGTCGTATACTGTGCGTTCTGCGACCATAGAACGTCACCTTGTACGCTGGAATCATCGCTAGGGCTGTTTACTTACTGGCAGAAATTAAACGTTACCTATCGGCTATTGAATTGTCAACTATCAATGTTTTGCATGGTACATATACACGGCTATCCGCGCAAGCATTCGCGCCCTATTAATGCCTATATTTTCTTACGGTAATCGCTAAACCTTTTTTGTAATACGGTGACTGTGACATATATTTTTAGGTATGTGAGATGCCTATTGTAGTTATGTGAGTGTTCTCCTATCTAGTTGAATACTCTGTGTGAGTGTTCTCCTATCTAGTTGAATACTCTGTGTGTATGAGAAGCCACATGCATGTTAGCGCTTGTGCTTATTCTTATAATGAGCGTAAATATTGTTCTTAATATTTACCCTTTATGTCCCCAGAACCACGAAACAATGATGAAGCAATACCTAATGAAATTCTCGGATGATGATTTCAACCATCTGGTGCTACTTAACGCGAACTAACCTCCCACAGTACACAGGGCTCTACCATTTCGCCTGCATTGAAATGCGACTACAGCGGCCACTAAGTCAAAAAGAAAACCTACACAGGTTTTTTTTTTCGCTATACAATGAAGGCTGCATTCGTGTTATTTTTTTTAAATGATAGTCATCATATAGCGCAACTATAGGTGTGGTTATTTCATGGCGTATATTAACAGACAAAAAAGAGAAATAAGCGTTGTCCGGCGTGAGACAGCTGCCGTTACGCGAGAATTGTTTCGCGCACATCCGGCCTGCGCAAGGAATCATCAATCATTTCACCCGGCCGAAAGGCCAATTTTTCAATGCATACACGCTTCTCTCACTCATCTTTCTAAGCACCCCAATTCTTTTTTTCCTGCCTACACGCGAAAACATCGCTTCATGCTGGTCTCTGGCTTCTACGAAGCATGTCTAGCTTTTAATATTTTTCAGAGCGAGATATTGATAAATACGCATTTTATTTACAGGTCTCGTGTTTTTATTCATATTCGCATATACCTATGTCACCGGCGCATCATCACTTTCCCTTTATTTTCTAATATACCCAGAACAGCGGTTAGAAAGCTGCACAATTTTTTTCCTCACGTTTTCAGCAATTGCTCTTGTTTTATTAACCAATCGATTTCAAAGTTATTCTCAAGTTTTTCTAGTTTTTTTTAAAGTACCCATGACTCTTTTTTTTTTGGCTTTCGAATCTTCAGGGTGAACAGAATATTATCGGATCACGGGGCCACTAAAGCACCGACGTATATCACGTGTGATTTCTATACCTGTCTTCGTTGCTGAGAGACCTGTAATTTCTACCTTTAGTTTGTTCCGCTTTCTCAGCGTCTTAACAAAAAATTTGAGGCAGCCTGTCAAGCAGGCACGCAATGCGTGTGTGTTTTCTCGTTTTATGTAAATGTCTATTAGCGTGAGTCTAAGTAAAGTGGGTTTAAGTTCACATATAGGCAGATAAAAACCATATTGATGATTTATATGTAGGGTTTAACGTCCTAAAACCACCATATGTATATGAAAGACGCCGTAGTGGAGGGCTCCGGAAATGTCGACCACCTGGGGTTCTTTAACGTGCACGCAAATTTGAGCACACAGGCCTACAGCATCTTCGCCTCCATCAAAAATGTAGCCGCCGGAGCCGGTATTCGATCCCGCGACCTGCAGGTCAGCAGCCGACTAGCCACTATACCACCGCGGCGGGGCAGGAGAAACAACATAGAAAAGAAAAGAGCTGCTGCCCAGTTCACCTTACTTTTTGTGAACCGAACAAGAATGGTCAAAAAATGTTACACGTGGAAATTAAGACGTGTCTATGGAAATATTGAATCGAATACCACATTTATTTTTTGTTTTAAACTAAAGATTGTGTTAATCTGACAATAAATATAGCTATAGGATAAGCCAAGTGCTCGGGAAACACTTATTAGATGTATACTGATCAGAGGTTATTATAGTTTCACATGGAAGACTTAAGTACTCTCAAGCTATCTTTCTTGTAATATTTTTTTTCCTTAGTCTGCCCAATGAATTAACTTGACGCGACTGAACCAGTCAGAAGACTGTATTTTCTTTAAGGAAATTTTTTCCCTCTGTTGCACCACCACGACACGTACACCAAGAAGTACACCGGCTTATGCCTCAATTACGAAAACAAAAGCTAAAACCATGCGCCAAAAAGAAAGAAAAAGAAGAATGCGGCTGTCAGGCACACTGCTATTGGAGACGCACGAATAATTTTGATCTCCAAGAGTTCATTAGCTCGCACGTAAATTGAAGCAGTGGGTTATTTTTGCATTTCGTCCCCGTAGAAATGAGGATACATGGCCACAAACCAAGACCCACTCCTTCAGTTGCTACGCGTTAGCTGTGGCCACGACTGTGAGTTAAAAAAAATTAATATTTGCGACATAATGCAGTCCCAGCTCACCGCAACTTTTCTTACCACATCACCCACTGACGCGAACTATAAAATTGCGGTGCGAACGTAAAAAAATAAGGTCGATGCCATGATAAGAAATGAAAATGTCGAATCGATCCCCGACGCTTAAACAATCAGCGGATGACCGAGAAAGTGCCCAACTACATACCTGATCCGACGCTCTTATCGAAACGATAAGACCCCGCCTGTTACTGGTGCTTGCGCAATACTGTCCCACAGCTGCCACCTCAGAATTCGCTTATCGTCATATTCTAGCAGTGTACACGGCAAAGACTCGCACTGTTACATTGTAGCAGCATTCTACAGTAAGAGCACGAAGGGTCACATTGGAATAACTGAAGTGTCACGGCTGGCACTACGTCAACCACCTTATGTGTTTTATCAGGGTAAGTTCGGAGGGAGCGACATTAACCCTCGGCGTTGGTCTTGTGCTGATTGTGCCCGACTGCTGACTAAAATAGCGGCACAGAATCCAGGTCACGGAGGCCGCGTTTTCAGTGGATGCAAAAATGCTTGAGATCCGTGTTAGATTTAGGTGCACGTTAAAGAACGCCAAGTGGTCGGAATTTCTGTAGCCCTCCACGACGGCGTCTCTCATCACCATAACATGGTTTTCGGACTTTAAATTACAGAATTAATATTAATGATATATTTTTATGGTTCCTAGTAATTTATACGCCGCAGTATTGACGTATTTTTATTGGCATCTGATATTAGCGAAATTTGATAACTGTAAAGTTCTAATGTAATACTTAATGTTTAAAGAAACTGGTTTCTTTTTTACAGGTAAAATACCAGTCGGAAAAAAAAAATAAGTCAGTTTCTCCTAGATGTGGTCAAAAATAACCATAAGTAGTGGCCAAAAGAGAAGAAATCCAACGTAAGCACACGCGGCAGAGACGGGAGGCCACCACGCCCTTTACGTGTAATGGCTCAGAGAGGATGTCGTTCTGCGGTAATCAACCTATCTTATTGCAAGGGCGTGCGAAAGAGGCTTGGTGACCTAGATTCCTCAGCTCGTGAAAAAAAAAAAAGTTTCGTGATCATTTTCTAGGAGAAAGTTCGACGAAGTGGGCCCCTCATTTAGAAGCGACTGATTAAGCACCGATTACGTACATACGCCGACAGATGGAGATAGTCTTCGATCTCCCTTTTGAAGAGTAAATTTTATTTCGTCCACAAGTTTGTGTGTTGTGTTCCGCAGCACAGAAACTTGAAGACGAAATAAAGTTTGATTTGATTTGATAGTGTCGGCTGGTACGGCAGCGCTAGCCTTACAATTTCATAACAATAGTACGTAATTGGTGGATTGACACACTGTTCACGTACTTTGTGGAGTTAAATACAAGTCCTGCCACACCCCAAAGACAAGACAGAAAAAAGAAAGGCAGGTGCCATTGTACATTATAAAACTGACTTCGGTTATGCTTCCGATATCGCACGTGTTTCATTCGTTCTGAATATCTCCGGATCACCCAGCACTTTAAGATAAGGTCCAAGACATGACAGTAGGCTTCCCTGGCTAAGCGGGTCTGGACAGCACTGCGTAGAAATTAATAAGCTTTCTTTTTTTTTCACACGTAGCAATAAATATGGCCTCCGTGCCAACCAATATTTCATTAGCGTTCACCTTCGACGCTTCTCGATCCACTCACAGAAGACAAGCTGCACCACGAGGCAGTCACGGAGAAAGACCGCTTAGCAGCTGCCGCTGCAGGTCCGGCTTACGGCCGACAGCAGCTGCGAGTGTCTGACACGCCCGACCACAAGCGCGTGGCGGCGTCTGACAGCAAGCGGTGTCAGATAAAACGCAGAGAAAAGCGCTTCTTCGCTCACCTCAGCAGCATCGCCGCCAACAGGAACGGCCGGTCACGCCGCATGGTCCGCTCCGCCGGCCTCACTACGTCCCTACGAGGGGGCAGCGTCCGACGGCAAAGTGCCGCGCCGGACATCTCCCCACTCCCTCCGACCGTGCACCACCAACACGAACAGCGCGACAGGCGCCGAAGGCGAAGCGAGCGGCAGGCGCAGTAGTCCAGCGGACCGAGTAATCCGTGAGGCAAGGAGAGGAGAAATCCACCGCGATGCGACCGGCAGCGTGCCGCGCCCCCGACTGCCGCTCTGCGCGCCGTGGAGCGCGTGCGCCTCGAACCGGCGAAGTGAACGTCCGAGGCGGGGCGGCACAGTCGGAGCGTCGCCGCTTTGCCCGAAGACAAGTCGAAATGTTAACCCCCCTCGCCCTCTCTCATCTTAAGCATCATCGCCCAGAAAGTTGAAACATTGTTTAGCGAGTGATGCGAACTTTGGATGATCGACTCCTCAAGAAGATACTTTTGTCATTATTCAAACATTATCCTCTAGTGATACAGCAATGTGGCCCCGTTGGAGAAGCGCTCGGGTAGACTTATAAATGCATGAAATTCACATGATTTTATCCCGAGGTTCTGGAGACTCAATTTGAAGAAATTGGCAATGCTTTAATAAAGTATAGTGCCTAGATTATAACGCATTTCAATTGTAATTACACACAAAATAATCATCTGGTTATTGCGCTTTCAATCATGCTATATATTTTCAAAGACCAAATTGAACTACCCGCTCAAATCACAAGCAATAGTTATCGGAAGGCACCGAGCCTTCCAAGATCACACACACAATATATATATATATATATATATATATATATATATATATATATATATATATATATATATATATATATATATATATATATATATATATATATATATATATATATATATATATATATATATATATATATATATATTACTGTGTGTGTTGAAATTACGGCCGAAATGCTCCACCTATGACGTCTAATAAAAAAACGGCAACGGCTTTAAGGAATCGCTCATGTGTAGCCAAATATTTCAAAAAGAACAGAAGAGACGTAAGAGAACTTTAGCCAACACTAATGCTCAATGTACCATCACCTCACTCTTGTGGTCTCTTACTTGCCAACATTGCTCAGAAATGGCAAATGATGCCAATAAGGAAGGAATGTTGCTAAGGCGTAGAGGAAAACAGAAAACAGTGGAAAAAAGGCTAAGTAGCATAGAGTTAAGGTATCGTCTAACTCAGACATAACGTGGCATATAAAGAATGTGCAAAAACAATTCGCACACTTCGTACTTCATCCACATCGCTGTCGAAGAGGCTATTTGAATCATGCTTGAGTTGTACCAGGTCCAACTCGATACTTTATCGAGCAGCGCAGAACTTTGTTTCCTAGCACGCTCGAAATTCACAGTTTTAGAGGAATTTCACTTGTTTTGTACACTTAAACACTTTTTTGAAACTATATATAAGCGTTGAATAGGGATCGAAGGCTTTCATGTAATTCTTCCGTGCCATTTCCAGCTGCAGCACTTTTGGTTTAGAAGGATTAACTTGGATTGTTGAAGGCGACTGAAACAAGAAACGTCGAAGAAGTTAACTACAAAGAAAGCGCATCATTTTTGAAAACGGTATATCGCTGTTCCTGGTTCATAAACGGTCTACTGCAGTGACCAGGATAAATGTTGAACTTCAATAATTCAGCAATCTCAAGAGGACATTTCTATTGCATCGTGCGCATCTTTTGAAAACAAACTTACATTCGACCTCAGTGGTTGTAACACTTTTTTGCTGAAAAACGGAGCATCCCTCCTTCAATCGCGGATGAAAAAGAAAGAATGCGACAAAGCCAAATGCCCACTTCTTCGGTTGTTTTGAATTCTCTTCGGTTCTTTTGAATTCGGCAGAACAAACTAGTCATAGCTTTGGCGTTACCATGTTACCTTTTTATTGGTGTTTCAAATGTTCTCAAACTTTCGATGACATTTAACTTCAAAAACGATCAAAATAGCCTGTGCGAAGATTTCAAAACTTATTTTGGCGACATCGTTGCAATTTCATCGGCCTCCAAGTTCAATACCTTGCAGACGTATATCAGGAAGTTTTTTACAGCCATCCTTACGAGGAGCGTTTGAAGTAGTGTACAGCGTTATTAGAGTCAAAAATTGTCATGTACGTTAAATGGGTCAATAATGCGTGTGGTTCGTTTAGCTTGCCCGTGTAGAATTAAAAACTAAATCACAGGAAAAGCTGTCATCTCGCTGCATAACGAACTCGCTTTGTTTAATATAGAAAGCAATTTCTCAATTACTTGCATAATTTGAAATTGAATGTGATGCCTCAATTGGTGATGGCTCAAACACCGGTATTGCTTCTTTATTGAAGGTCCGCTTTCATTGTGAAGCTTACTGTAAAGATAAGCTTCGTTCGACAAATGAATGCATTACTTCTTTTTCAGTGGTATTCCCACTGTTGTTCTTCGTGAAAGTTCGTTTTTCCACGTATTAATCAATCTATTTGTCCAATCAAAGCTACTCTTTCAAAACACCAGCAAAAGTGAGGTGTGGAATTCAAAAAGTGCGAAGTAAGTGGTAGGATGGTTAGCTAATGGGCGAACTTGTTTGTTAGTTGTTTGTAGCTTGAGCTGGTGGCAACAATCACAAAACTAGCTGCAACTTTCACTACCTTTGACATTCGATCTTTCGAAGTCGAGAACATAAAACGCAATTTTTCGTCATTCATTTGCATCGCCCCCAATTTTTCGGTCACGCATAAGATGATAATATTTCGCTCACAACCAGCGACGTCGACACCAACGCCGACATTGGAATTTCATCGAAACGAGCTCTTTAAAGTCATTACGTTAACACTCATGCCTCATATCCACATATATATAGTGTAAGCGTCGTATACGGGTTTGGGCCACACATGTCAGGAAGAAAGGGTTCGACGAGATGTCCAGATTATATCATCACCACACAGTATTTATCACCAAGCCCTCTTACCCTTCCATACTAACTTTGGTCTACCCCAAATTAAGGTGTTCGCTAGAGCACCCAGATGTAGGCGGCTGGATAGATAGATAGATAGATAGATAGATAGATAGATAGATAGATAGATAGATAGATAGATAGATAGATAGATAGATAGATAGATAGATAGATAGATAGATAGATAGATAGATAGATAGATAGATAGATAGATAGATAGATAGATAGATAGATAGATAGATAGATAGATAATATGAACTATGTTTTTAATAAATGTTACCGTAACTTATCTGCTACGCGTCCGCAACTAGATACAAGATGCTCAATTCTATCGTCTTACGAAATACGCGTAAATATTGAAAAAAAAAGACGAAGAAAGAAGCTGCAAACTACTACAAGGGGCGAAGAACACTCGTGCTTGATGTACTGCTTATAATGAAAAAATAAATGATCAATTCCCATTTTCAAAGTAGCTGTGAGGCATAATGAAACTGTGGTCCATGCAGCTTAATTTTTGTCTCTTTTTTTACGTTACTTCATAATGTGGCTGCTGCGGGCATGAAAACCACAACCGGCCGTCAAGAAGCACCGTTATTGCAGCCTTTAGACCAAAGGGCATAACTTAAAGAAGAAAGGCAAGAAACAGAAAACAAAGTCACACATTTGGTCATAAGGAAGACGCACGACATGGGGAAGAGAGTGCGTGTGTCGTCCAGCAAAAGCGAATAATCATAACCGTGTGGAGGCAGTCAATGACTTAGATATGACATTCTATAACATATCTGGTAGAAAAAACGATATACTTTGTTTTCACGATAACGTCTCAGGACTCATTTTGTGAACTGTGAAGGTGTATGTCAGTGATGTTTTTTAGGATGGGTGCGATTCACTACAATTCGTTTTCTTTTTGTCCTTGAAGTGTCTTGTATATTAATTTGTCTGTTGGTTAAATTGCTAATTGTGTAATGTTGTGAGCAATTTCCACTTCCCTCTACGCACCACCTTGAGGCGGTATAGGTGAAGTGTAACTAAGTAGGAAGGGAAAATTTAGCTGTAATGAAAATTCTCCTGAAAATTATATTCTTTCTCAAATGGACAGGCGCATACCAACACACATCGTGTGCACAGCGTTAAACGAAAACATTTGAACAAAGCGCGTTCACTTCACTTAAGGAGGACACTGTGTGGTCTAAGAGCCTCTTCAGAGAATATCTCATGCCACTGTGTTACGTAATGACTGGTTTACGATGTGCAGCCATTTAGGCTGGAGTATCTTGGCATCTTCATGGGGGCGTTCACAGTGGGTTGCTTAAAATAAACATTAGCGTAGTGAGTTGTGCAACAGTATACACCAAGAAGCGTTCGCTGAACTGGTGTATTAAGGGGAGCATTTGGAACTACTCGTGTTTGGTTGCTCAAGCCTGTTGTGGAATTCGTATCGCAGTGCAGTGGTTATAGCGCAAAGTTGCAAAGCTCGAGGTAGAAAGTCCAAGCCACCGGAAAGGTTCATACTCATTATATTCTAATTTAATCTGTATGCATGTCCTGAATATATCAAGAACAGATGACGTTTGTCGTGTTATAATTGTCATTAAAGAGCGTGCACGTTGAGGCATCTTCAGTCAAACTTCATTCTTCGCGTTTTTGGACCTGAAACCACCATATAGTTACGAGGTACGATGAAGTGGAGGTCTCCAGAAATTTTCAACACACTTGCTTCTTTAGTTGGTCTAAATCCAAGTACACTGGCTTTAGGGATTTTCGCGTTCATCGAAAACGCTACTTCCGCAACCGGGAGTCGATTGCGCGACCTTTGAGTAAGCAGTGATTCATTATCACTAGTAGAGCACAATGTCGGGTGCATTTATAGTAGGATTAATGTTGGGCACATGTCATAGTGTCACTATTAACCAGCTGTAGCATTCAGGACGCGAAACTAAATGTGTAGGGACCGGTTGCGAATATTCATGGCTGCTGCTTATGTTGCGGTAGGCGTGTAAACACAGAATGCTACAAGAAACGGCGAAATTATAATATGACAATAAATTAAAAATCGCCTTTAATTCTTATGATTTTATACTACAACCTGTTCTATTATGAGTGCAGTCCAAGTGCTATCACGGTGTTTCCTATGGCGGTGCGCTTTTATCGTTGTTGAGCGCATAGAATATTGCAGGCGAGTGCTGACAAAGGGGTATTCCAAAAAAATTGGCCCCGTATCTACATGTTACACTGCGAATTTTGCCGAGAGACGATAGTCTTGCGTCTGGAGAGAGTGAACAAAATGTTTATTTGATGCACTGCGCAAGAAAATGGGTGAATGGTATTCTGGAGGCGCTGAGTTAGAGTGCCCCGAGCGTGCAGCAGAAGCGAACGAGCACATCAAGTTACGTCACACGTGAGACATGAGTGCTATCTGGCAGTTATCGTGGAAAACGAAGTGCGTGGTGTGCGCACCCGTCTCGGAGGCGATAAAGTGCAGAACGCAGGTGCCACCACTGTGTCGTCTTAGCAAAGCGTTGGAAACACTTGCCTTTTCGTGCAAGCGTTGCATCGTCAGCGCAGCATGATAAGCGCTACGGTCCTTAAAATTACTTATGTATGCCTTTTCTAGTAAAAAGACACACATACAGAATATTGACGTGTTGTTATGGTGCCTTACATATACGCGATAATTGCTTTTTAATTGACAATCGTACAAACATGAACGCTGAATCTTGAGCAATATTGGTGGGTGCTGCGAATGGGGTAGGTCATTTGGGGTCTCGTTTGCTGCCATTTAAGGTATCATTAAGGACAGACAAACAGACAAATGTACAGACAGACAGACCAAAATATTTCCGTCAAAGCTCCCCAAGAAAGACTATCGTCTTTAAAACAAGTATATACCAGGATGGCTTTCGGGCTAGATCAATTTTTTCCTATGCTTGCGATAGATGAAAGCTCAACATAGATTTGTTCACAATACTTCGGAAAAGATCTGCTACTCACGTTGTAATACAAGTATACCGACTATATTGCTGCTGAACGGCAGCAGTATATAGCTATGCCAGAAGTGATGAAAGAGCAGGTGCGCTCTCACGAATTTTAACGAGCACCCGCACTGATGCCGCCCACATTCGTTCAATAATCCCCGCATTATCGCACAGTCTTATACACTATCATCAGAGAGAAAGCTAATCCTCCCCCAGTGTCTGTGGTGGGGGCATCAATAACACTCCGCATTTCATGCCGCATTTGAGCAGCGCGAAACATAATTTGGCACCTACTTTTTCTAAAGCTAGACGTCTGCGAAAACTCGCATTGACAACGCTATTGACACAGTAGAAGCACGTCCTTTCTGTTAAAACCCCTGAATTGACAATGAGAAGTTGTACATATTGAATTGAATTGAATTTAGTTTTATTGACATAAAAATAGTGTACAGTATACAACAATGTAAAAAAATGCATCTGAATCCCTAGCCAAAGGCTAGTTGGGATTCATTCAAAAAAGTAATTTAGAAAAGGGCATATCATTTACACACAAAAGAAAGTTTACAAATGCAAGAATTTTACACATGGAGAACTGAACATAACGTAATGAATTTACAGTGCTTGGCGAATGATCATGATCATGGATGCAGGCAGAAAAAAAAGAAAAAAAGAAAGGTATGTATGGTATCGTTTGAGAACATATCAAACTTCACAACAAATAATTGAGCGCATTGTGATATATGAAAACTCATCATGACATATGTATCTGTATAGCATAACAATACTTATTAAGGACTGAAAGAAAATAGATTCTAATGCATACATACATATTATATAATTGCAGAAAGGCGTGTATGTAAGTATTGTAATAGTGAGCTACATAACTTTTTTTGAAAATGTATTTAATATACCTATTAGCATTGTATTATTGGACGTCTATATTTTATTTATTAAATATTTTTCTAGTGCAGGAGAGAAATTCTTATTCTGTTTTATTTCTTGTGGAAGGTTATTCCATACGGCGACTCCATTGGCAGTAAGTTTTCTTTTACCGTATACATTCTTTGTTTGCTGAGTCAGGTATTTTCCTTTTACTTTGTTACGGCTTTCATAATTGGAACATGAAAAATTTGCTGAGGAAACTGGATAGTTAGTGTTTATACTTGAATGAACCATGAGAGCTGTTTCATAATCTATTAGTGTGTTGAACGGCATGATGTTTAGATTTCGGAAGAGTGGTAGTGTGTGTGACCAATATAAATTGGTCATGCGCAGAACCAGCGTCCCACTTGCCCTACACCCTCGCACACCTAGCGACAGCAGTAAACGAGACTATACAAAAGAAAGAAGGGAGCAAAGTGACTTGTACTACACTGCTTCTCCGGGCAGACAGTGAGCATTTCGTACTTCTTGTGGCGGTAATGTCGCCTCCCTTCCGGTGGCGTGCGTTCGCTCTGGCAGTAGTCGAGGCGGCTCGAACAAAAGCCAGGCCTTGCCGTGGCCGCTTCTAATTCCCTGGGAAATGAGACGAGTCGCCTTCCCCCGCCCCTTTCGCCCCCTCCGTCCAGCCCCACGCCTTTTGCTGCGCGGTCTTCCGCGGAACCAAGCAGTCGCCTTCCTCGGACCCCGGCGTGCGAACGCTATAAGTGAGAGCGGCGGATGCAGGCCACAACTGCACGCGCTAATCGCCCGGGCGGCCAGACGGCGGCTTTGAATTCACAGCGCCGCGAAGGCTTCCACATCCGCAGTGCCAAGAGCCATTGTGTCGGAACTTGGATCGTTGTGAATCACTGGAAACGACCAACTTTAAGGTTTCTACCGCATAATAAGGGCACATAAAAAGAGGCGCCCTGTATTTTTTTAACCACTGTATTTTATCAAGCAGTGTACTTGAACAATGGGGTGCTTTTTTGCACTACTTTGCTAGCTAGATTATATAAGGATTTGTGCGATTAGAGAGCGTTCCATTCAAGCTCTTAAGTCTAGTCATTCCTAGAGAATTCTAAGCGATTTCACAACTCCTTGATCTGCAACTTTACGTACGCTGCTTTCTTACCGAAAACGGCGAAAAATGTGCTCGTCCTGCATTCTTGTGGAGCCGTCTCCACAAGGTGAATAAAGCCAAATTTCTGGCGGATTTAGAAAATGTATATGTGCATCATTACGCCACTACTGTGGTTAGACGCAGATCAGCAGTGTAATGTTATTACAGAGAGACGCTTTCTTCTTGTTTCTACGAGTATTTGGTTAATAGAGAGTTTTATAATACCGTACTTCAAGCTCGCGGGCCTTGTGGGCTTAACACTATAGCGAGTCGCACAACGATAGCCCACAAGAGGTTGGCGTACAACGCATGCGTGCCGCAAACGCAAAGCTTTGTGTTCCACTGTTCTAAAACCCTCTATTCTGCTTGTCTGTAGCCCATGAAACTAGGCAACTGGACAGACTGAGAGAGCTAGAAGAGAGCAGATCACAAAATCAATTGCTGTGCCGTATGCCGGACAGTCCTTATATACGGCGTTGCCTATTACATCGATATTAGACGCAGTCTTTCGCGCGGTTGCGAGAACCTTGAACACCATCGATGTGTCGGCGCGTGTGTTCATTGTCTTGGCATGTCGTGTATTTTGTGTGCTTCTTTTTCATCCTGTAACCACGCTGCTTCCCTTATATGGTATGATCTTTATACAGTGTCCCTATAACCTCCAATAAAAAAAAGAGAAAAATCTCAGCGACTATAACGCCTCTTTGAAGTCATCTTTCTTTTTTGTGAAGTTGACGCATGACAACACAAAGCATAGTTTCCAGGCTGTACACTACTCTACAATTTTCGCAAATTTAGTGAAAGAATATATATACATATATGTGTGTGTGTGTGTGTGTGTGTGTGTGTGTGTGTGTGTGTGTGTGTGTGTGTATATATATATTGACGTTTCAATGAAACCTAATTATTACTTCGAAAACGCATGTATACTACTGAACGAGGGCCTATAGAGTGTGACCTTGATTGTGATCAATATCAAGTAACTGATGAGACTGACAAAAGCAACACAGACACCACAAACGCTATATACAATTAAAGAATGGACGACTCGCATGACATCTGCTCTAGCCTAACCAAGAAACAAGGTTTTTTCCCTCTTTTGCGCGTATTCGTGCTAAATTCAGCAATACTAACACTGTATAACATTCGATTTTAAGATTATCCCTTTCAACAGCTTGGTCAAAAGATGAAAACATATGATGAGGCATGCTTACAATATTTGTAAGAATGGGAAGGCGAAACAACCCTTGGGACCAATGCGATGTGGAATAAAGCTCCGAGCTCACGTGGCAATGTGATGCACCGTGCAATTCAAAATGCTACTACCGCCCCGCCGCGGTGTTCTAGTGGCTAAGGTGCTCGGCTGCTGACCCGCAGGTCGCGGGATCGAACCCCGGCTGCGGCGGCTGCATTTCCGATGGAGGCGGAAATGTTGTAGGCCCGTGTGCTCAGATTCAGGTGCACGTTAAAGAACACCAAGTGGTCGAAATTTCCGGAGCCCTTCACTGCGGCGTCTCTCATAATCATATGGTAGTTTCGGGACGTTAAACCTTACATATCAATCAAATCAAAATGCTACTGCAGCCCACAGTCTACAGCGATCAGAACGAGCGTGACGTGCCCGGCCCACAGTGCCACTAAAGTGGATACACGTGCAGCTGGCGCACCTAAATTTTTCGGACTTAACTTATGTATCAAGGCATTGATAAGCACAAATGATGTAATCGCGGAAACTAACTCGGGAAAATTGAGGCAATCCCTTCACGCGCATATCTCCGGCAGACCAGGTTCTGCCAACTTATCATCGTAATAACCAGTGCTTTTGCTCGGATGCTTGTGCAGTTTCATGTGCGATGGCTTACAGGTTGTAGTCTTCCTCCCTCTCTCCCTTCTCTTTCTTCGCACGAATCATCCATTGCATCACTTGTATTATTGTTGGTATTTCATCATGCCGTATAATATACAACACAACTTGTATTTCACTTCTTAATGTTAGATGTATACTGCTGGTGCTTGTATTATTCTTCGTTTATACAGTTTTGATTGTATATTTTCATGTTTTACGTGCTCTGTTCTGGCATATCATATTTTGCTTCTTCATGTGAATTGAGTTTATACCATTGGTGTAAAAAATTCTGTAAAGCCCCCTTACTGAATGCCCATGTGGCCATGTAAGGTATTTCAAATAAATAAATAAATAAATAAATAAATAAATAAGGCTTAAAAATACTTCTTCGTGCCATAAAGAGGTCAGCCAAACAAATAATGCTGACACGCAATGGTCGACTTTGGCTATGGCTTTAAAAAGATCACGATATCTATTACGCATTGAATTAAGACAACTGCAAGGCGAAAGCAACCGTCTTTTTCTCCTCAGTGGATGTGTTGACCCTGTTCCGCCACACTCCGAAAGCCTTCGGCCCCTAAAGGATTTTTCACTGACTGCAAAATTCGAGGCACCTCACCTGGTTCTGCGCTGCCCTCAAGCTCAGCCCCCTCCTGTGAACCCACTGCGATGTCATATGATGGTGTCATCGTGAGAAGTGACGTAACAATTACGCGATAATGTCATCACACATTTTCGTTATTTGCGATGCCAAATGGTGACGCCATCACGCGATGGTGTTCAGATCAATCGTGCTGATGCCGCTGACTGAAGACGTGGTCGTGGTATGGCGGTCAGTATTTACGTTTGATGTAGAATCCAAGGTTTTCACCTCAATAAAAAGCTTATGCCCTTGGTGGCTGCTTAATACACAAAGATCAAACTACCAACCCACGTACCATTTGGAAATCGACGTTATGCGAAGCATGCGGATGAAAGGGGGCTGTGTTGTGATATTTTAATGAAAGAAACGTTAATAGGTGTCGTTATAAAAATGTGTACAAATGCATGCACGGACACACGTGAAACAGCCGCATAAGTATTCAATAACCAGTTTTTTTCAGCTGCGTAACGATGCAGCTGAAACACTGGTTAGCAACATGAATATGAGCAATACCAGAAGCAGTAAGCCTATATAAACCGCTGCTGCTCGCGAAATCAATTGCAGAGGATGGCGCCTAACTGCAATTCATGTTAAACCGACGTAACAGCTGTATCATAGGAGTAGATGTGTATTAATTTTATAAATTTTATGGCCAGATTGGAACTACAATTGACGTTTCACGAACATCACAGGGTCTATTTTAAATGTATGTACGAGACCTGACGTGGCTCGTGTTAGTTGTTTGAATACATTACGAATTGTGGCAAGGGCTTGCAGCTTTATATACGTACGTTATAGGCTTCTGCCACTACAATAATTTCTTCATGGCCGAAATTTATAATTGGGTTGTCAACATATTTTCGTAAGCTAGCTTCATGATAAGGCTGGTCTGTGTTGTATCGATTTGAAGATATGAGCCATGAAAGAGGAAACATAAACGTCTTGGAAAAATATATACAGGCGAGCAATTTCTCGTAGACCTGCGAGCACTCACTCGTTTTGCACTTCATCATATATAGGCACACATCAAGAGTGTTTTCCAAATTTATTTTACTTCACAGCGTTTCACGCTTTTTTGGTAGCAATATCGATTTCTTCTGCACCGGTAACGCTTCCCTCGTGGGCTGACGTCAAGCTTTTCGTCGCCTGTCGTCCGGTCTATTCACTCCTCGTGCCATCCCAAAACTTCCCGCCTGGCCTTTCCGCCTCCATGCATATACAGTCATGACTAACGAGTGACGCCCGGAAGTGGGCGACAAACTACGCCCCTTTCATGTCTCTTTCCGGCTGTCCGCCATAATAGTAAGAGACTTCTCTGATGGGCATGACGTCTACGCTTGTCAATTATATTACAGCCATTGCAAGGCTTACACTAGCAGATTATTGCCCCGCCGCGGTGGTATAGTGGCTAAGGTTCTCGGCTGCTGGCCCGCAGGTCGCGGGATCGAATCCCGGCTGCGGCGGCTGCATTTTCGATCGAGGCTGAAATGCTGTAGGCCCCTGTGCTCAGATTTGGGTGCACGTTAAAGAACCACAGGTGGTCGAAATTTCCAGAGCCCTGCACTACGCCGTCTCTCATAATCATATGGTAGTTTTAGGACGTTAAACCCAGCGTATCAATGACTAGTGAACACTAGCAGCTTATAGTAGCATTCATCATTTATGCTTCGATGTGTATCTTCTCAGAAGATAGATAGATAGATAGATAGATAGATAGATAGATAGATAGATAGATAGATAGATAGATAGATAGATAGATAGATAGATAGATAGATAGATAGATAGATAGATAGATAGATAGATAGATAGATAGATAGATAGATAGATAGATAGATAGATAGATAGATGATCAAAGTTTCTGCAGTACACAAAGTCATTTCTCTTGCTGAGTGTATTGGTTTTGTTCGCAAGAAAAAAATAAACATGTATGTATCTGAGTTTTTTTGTGCATGTTCCGCCTGAAAAAAAAAATGGTAGGTAACGTTTCAGTGAATATGCTAAAACCTGAAGTTTCAAGTTTGTGATTTCGCTAGTCTACCTTTAGACTGAACCTTTTGCTTCACTGCTAATATCATGTTTCGCAAAGCGCTCCGCACTATACGCATATTACCTTACCAAAGGAATTTCTATTTTAAGCTCACCAAACAGGAGACACCGTGATCGCTCAAGCAGAATTTACTCACCCATTTCCGGCATTGTTGGATGAAAGCAAACATCAACGTCAGGGCTTCAGTCGTGAATCTCATTTTAAGCCTGACAGATTCAGGCAGCCTTGATTGACGTGTTAAATAAATGCACACAAAGTTCGCGCTCAAACTTTGAATCGGGCGAGTCAGTGGGACGAGAGGCTTGACAATGTGCAGTTTTCCGGTAACATTACTCTAACTGGTCGCCGAGGAATAGAGATCAAGGGTATTAGTAACATATTCTTCTCGACATTGCTATTACGTACCCTTTTCTTTTTTTCGGTTATACAATTGACTTAATTGCTTATACTCCCGCATACTTCAGCTGAAACGTTTGACATACGATGTAATGATTTTGTTGAGTTATATATTGTTTCATATGGCGCGTTTTCTATCAAGAACTACTCTGAAACAGTGCTTTATAACATGGTAGCTGTTTTAACGTGCGTGTATTCTTGGACGTTGCACCTGAGCCGCCAATAAATAACCCGCGAACATCGAGCGTGTGCTTAAAATTTCTTTGATACTTTTATTTGTGCCGGACACGCCTAGCGTATGTGGAGGTTTTCCGAGAGTCTGGTGGTTGTATGTAGGTGTCTTGGTAATTTTCATATATATTCCTTGCCATCGGGCCAATGCTTTAAATGACAGGCAAGCAGCTAACTCACAAGATTGTCCTTGCGCGTTGATTTGACACAGCTTGACGACCGACATTTTAGAAAAGGGTCTATGTCTCAGTCTATGGCTTCGTACGTATGTATACTGCGCAAAGCAAATCATACAGTGAACCTTCCATTTAGATGGCTCATACATCACCACGCACCGATCATCGGAGCATCGAGCAAGTCACTGTGTGTGTAGTGGTCTGTTATTTCGCTTTATTCACTCTATATGGCCCTTTTTCTTCCACATTGAAGGTTAGTCAACCACCCCAGCCGTATTTCAATGCCTGTTTCTCACGCACAATATTTCTCTTTTTCTTTCTAAAAACAAAAAAGAAACATCTCCAGCATTCATTCGAGCAATGGCAGGTGCAGTTGAAGCTGCAAGAACTCACTAGCCAACTTTTTGACAGTATACTCAAGAGTACGAGAAGATGTAGAAGCTCCATCCGAACTCTTGCTTTGCTGACACAATTTAACAATAGCGCTGCTTGCGAGAACAGCTGCAACTTAGCGGGGTTCTGAATTTTGTCTATTGGGATCGTTAAACTAGGCTCAGTGAAGGCAAGAACCAGAAAAGAAAAGATTATAATGCTAAAAATTCCGTTGAGTCTACCTCCTTTACGATAGTTGTTTTCGTAAAACATTTAGATAGTTTGAGTTGCACCTGTATATCCTTGAAACTTTCAAATACCAGCGCCTCTTTCAAGGCATATGTAATAATAATTATGGTAACGATAATATTCGAGTCACCCAAGGCAACGTAAATAGCACAGGATGACCAGTTCGTGTGCTTCGGTTAGTTGCACCTTGACCAGACGAGCCGTGTGTGAATTTTCCGCCCGTCGTTCCGTTACACAACTACCTTGTTTGACCGGTACAAGTTTCTTTCTCCGTTCATACTGGTCAGCGGACATCCCACACCGCCAAGAGCAAACAGGAAGGCCGCGGAAAGAGTCCCTATTGATTGCTCCTGTACCCGTTGTTGCAAGCTTGCAATTGGACACAATTCGCAACAAGGCCACCGCTCAACCGACTACTGCATGCACGGCCAGTAAGACTGCTCCGGTGTACGATGGAGTGTGCGCGCCATTCCTACGTATCCAAAACTGGTATCATCGCGCGGGTTGCGCCGGACGGAAGAACATAGCGTATACAGTCTCTAGCAGGAAGCGGACACCCATGGCCGAATAGGCTTTCTTGTAAAGTGTATGACGGACGAAGATGCGGAAACAAGAACGGAACACCAAAGCTGATTGATGAGCGGAAAGCCCTTCCGTTACCTAATTACGATGGTTGCCTCATGCGGGAACATTGGTGCCTGTGGTGCAATGAGGGGGATTGACATTGTCGGTGTCGCAAACTGACGTATCCAGTGACACCCGCGAAGAGCAATCTGCGTCATTACAATTCCTGACGCTGTTGTACAGTATACGGTAAAGTGATACTCTTGGAGTGGAAAGCCCAGCATATGTATACTAGATGGCTGGCAATGCGTTGACGCCCAGTGCCTTCAGTGGATGCCGCTTGATGCAGCGGTGACGCTGTCAATTTCCTAAACAGAGCTTTCTATGCACACATCACTGTCCATTCATATAAGGATTATATTCAGAGTATATGGCTTAGTTAAGTTATATCTTATGTTTAGCAGTGTTTATAATTGAAAATACGCCACCTGAGATGCTTGAGGCTAAAAAACAGCCTCGAAAATCTGACGCCCGTGTTCGCAGCATCGTGACAACAGCATTAGCGAGACAACGAAGCATCGCCTCATCATGTTCTGACGCCATTATATTTGTTGAGCTAAGTGCAACATTATACTACACGGCACAAATATTTAAAAGGGCAAATGCATACCTCCTGTGGTAATCCTTGCCTACTTCGTGAGTTTGAATTCTTAAGCTAGAATATTGCATACTGCCATCCATATCAATATACAGGCAGATGCACGTCTTCAACTGACTTAACACTGACTGCATTGTGCTGAAATAACCCTTCAAGAAAACAAGAACGCGTGAGTTTCTATAATGGCACTAAACGGTGAGCAAAGGGAAAAGAAGAAATGTCACCTCAACTTTCTTAGAAGCGTGATATTTAGAACAGAATTCATGGTGTCTCTAACGCAGCCGCATAAGAGTGGTTCTCCGCATAAAATGCCTATCTTACCTGTCAGCAAGGACGCCGCCGTTGTGTAAGTCAAATGCTCTTACGCATATAAACTTTCTTACGCCTGTGCGTTAAGCTTTCCTGCGTGGGGCTTCAATGAACTCCTAAATTTTCATGCCACTCTAGGACATATTGGAGGGATATGCTGTGCGACTCTCAAATACAGTTGCATTATGAAACTCCCACTCTCTTTACTGCATTGCTATATGTACATGCTGAAAATATTAGCCCCCCTCTTTGTCGTGTCAGTAAGTTTTGTACCATGCATTCCAATACAACGGCAGTTTCTATATATGACAAGCTCCGTACCCTTCACTTGCATTTAAAGCTACGCCATCAAAGTTTCGGATAACGTGAAGACTACAGAATCAGCATTCGTTTTTTTTTTGTTTGTTTTTTTTGGTGCCCCTCTTAAGACGAAGAGCATAGCGCTCGGTGGGGATATCTTGTTTGAGCAGTTTACTTATTCAAGACTGAGACACGCTGTTCTCATCTGCAGCCGTTAACCATAGCAGCGGAACACGCGTTGCTTTATGCATGACTCAGGTCACATGCCTCACATACGCTGTAATGCGGGAAAATAAAAGGCTGACTTTGCAGCCAGTGTGCGCTAAGCAGAAAGTGGTTTCAGGAGGAAACTATGCTGTCACCCGTCGCTAACCCTGCGCCATCGTCTCATTGGTCGGTGTAAGTTACTCTGTAAGTTTCCTACAGAGCATCGATTTCGATAGCCTTGTGATTGGCTCGCTTATGCCGTGCGCGAACAATGGCTCAGTGCGTGTATACCTCCACATATCTGATTTATAAATTGGCTGCATTATCTGGACAGTGATTGACTCTTGTTTGAACGTCGCGCATGTTAATACGGCGATGCAGTACGTTGAGATGTCATTTTTTAAACATGTTCATTATTTTGATAGAGAGAGAATGAATACAAAGAGGGTAGAAATGTTAACTAGACTACTTACAGTTTGCTACACTACTGAGGGGAGAGGATAATGATGGAGTAAAAGAGAGAGAGAGAGATGGAGGAAGAAATGCACATTGCACATGACACAAGCAGTGCAGAGTTTCACGGGTGGTCGCTCAGTGATGTTGCCTACCTGATAGAAAGTGTACCAATGTTTTAGACGCAATGTTTCAATATGTTTTGATGCTAGGTAAAGAGAAAAGGCTTATTATTATATATATAGAATTTGCGGTAAGTTACGAAGTATACGAGTTATGGAATGGCTATAAAACAGTTACAAATTATACAATATACTGAATGAAAGAAGTTGGTAATTTGTATAAAAGAAGCCGTACTCGTTACTGTTTGCTGGTTCGGCCTGCCCGCATTGATGACAATGTAATAAAACAATACATGTCTATAACTATACGCATTATGTAATGTTACCTCACTCATAAGTGCTTTCCGTACTACGACCAATTTTGTTCGAAAAGTTTACTGCCACCTTCAATTTATTCTTGTGCTTTCATGCACTATAATAATAAATACATGAAGCTAGTAAGGAGGACCGTACCGACGAAAATATCTCGATGCAATAATGTAAACAAGACACGATGTTTACCATGCCTGGATTCACGTAGAACAAGGGGCGTGCTTCACTCACGACCAACCTTTTAACGTCAGACCCGACACCGTCGCAAAACAAACATTCAGCCCTATTGCAGCTATGGTGGGCGTCGCAAAATACAAAGG
Source organism: Rhipicephalus microplus (assembly GCF_043290135.1). Classification (NCBI taxonomy): domain Eukaryota; kingdom Metazoa; phylum Arthropoda; class Arachnida; order Ixodida; family Ixodidae; genus Rhipicephalus; species Rhipicephalus microplus. The sequence continues at coordinate 42,967,035 of NC_134703.1, forward strand.
AACAAAAAAAAGAGACCTCAGCGGGTGCACAATTGCAATCTTCACCCCCGATGACGTGCTGCAAGTAGCCGCTTCGTAAAGGCAGGAAACTAAAATGGCCGCTCGTAAAATGACCTGTAGAGTTTAAGGCTTTCACCAGCCTAAACAGTTTGCAGGATGGTGCATTCTCAGACGATGAAGCATCGTTGAAGGTGCTGCACCGGTGACTCAGTGCGTCGGCGGCATGTATAAAAATAAACGTGGAATCAGAGGTGTGCATAGTGTTTTTATCTGTATTTTTCTTTTGCTTCGTCTACTGCAGGGTTCACGAAGCTAATCTATCACTCACTTTTACCTGCTTGTTTGTGCAACGTTCTCAGCTAAGCACGCTGGGTGATAAATGTGCCTTACATCCTGTGCAGGCCTACGATGGCGGTCCCGTGCAGCACTCAGCTCAGCACAGCGAGTCAGCCTGTCTAAGAAAGCATTATTGGCCGTTACGTAAAAAAACCTCTTCCATTATAATATTGAGCTATCAAGTGATGGAGGAAGGGAGGGTACCACCGGTAACTAGCAGGTATCACGTGCATCGCGAAAGTCATACTCCCGATGTTTCCTTCACTGAGTCCTTTAATGAATGCATCTCTCTAAATATACGTATGGCCTAAGTATACGGTGTTACGACGTATACACACAGGGCACAAGGTGAGCTCATAGTGGTTTTTAACTACATGTATTAATAGCAAGCCGCAGGAGCCGAACCACAGGAGAGAGCTCAAGAAACGTTCTTCCATGCAAAGATATCGGAGATTCCTTTCATATTTCAATAAGCTAGCCTTACTGGACACAACACAATTATTCCGGCTCTTAGGAACGGCAGCCTGATCCTAAAAGAATGTGAAGTGGATGAAGGTCAGCTTCCAGCTTATTCAGTACACATAAATACAAAGGGAACTAACTATATTTACATGGAGAAGAAAGATGCATGCCTGATAGCAATGACAATATCTCTGGTTTCACCTCCGAAAACTACGACGTGGTTATAAAAAATTCTGTACTGGAGAGCTCCGGAACTTCGGACCATCTTGTGTACTTTAACCTGCACTGACAACGCCCAGTACACGGGCGTCTACCATTTCGCCTCCATCAAGATGCAACTGCCACGGCCGGGATTGGACCCCTCGTCCTCCCAGTCAGCAACCGAGAACCGCAGCCACTGTTCTATCGCGGCAGACAAAGACTGATACCTTCCAACTCTCAAAACTTACTTTCTTCACCTAGAAAAAGAGAAAATAAAAAGAGAAAGAAATGATTGCATTGCGAGCATTGTCGTGGCTTCTGCGAGCTATTCAGTGACAGTTTTACAGGACCAGGTGGCTGGGTTCATTTACGGGTGCCCCACCCTCCTCTTTCTAAGTATTTGTTAAATACCTTCGCCTTACTTTCGGGCGTGCAATCTTCTATCTAACTTCTCGCGAAACGCCGAGGTGGCTGCCATGACCGATTTCTCATGTAAATCAATGAGAGCTGTGAGGAGGGTGTAACTGCGACTAATGAAGCACTCTATGCGCTGTTAAAGCGTGCTCTCGGTAACCTCCTTCGCGGACTGGCCTACGCAAACGTCTGGGCCACCGTGGTTCGCTACCCGACCTTCCGCCCGTAATTTCGACGCCTACGCAAGCAATTTTCTCGGACAAGTCGGTCAGTGTTATAACTTGCGACGTGGCACGCCCCCTGCAGAATTAGTATTAGCTGGGTACCCCTTTGCTCCGGAGAATCAAGGAAGAGGGAGCGGGAGGCCTCGTCGACCAAGCTTATTGCCGCCCTAATTGGGTCACGCGGTGGCAAGGAGCCGCGAGAATTGCTCGATCCCAAGTACAAGCGTCTTGCTTCCGCTTGTGTACCGTCTTTGGGAAGCCGGAAGTCGTGTCACAGCCTCGCAGCGTTTTACAATTATCCAAGACTTATCGACCGATGCGAAGAAAAGCGCGGTATATATAAGGAAACCGAGAAATTGGTTTCCTTTCACCACACTGCAAATGAGGAAACTCGTTGTCACCACCCGAGGTAGATTAGCGCCTAAGTTATCGCCATGCTGAGTTCGGTGACGCGGTTTGAATTGCCAGCTTGAGATGACAGAAAAATAGTAGCGCTGCAAAATAAGCGAGTTCAAGTTAATTACAAATGACCGACGCTAATTGCGCCTGTCCTCTGTTTTCGTCTCTCAGTGGTTTATTTCGCGCTTTGACCTGAAGGCAGTGTTTCTTACTCTCAAGTAATCGACCAACTATACCAACAACACGTTTCACTCAGTCATTACCTGGCCATGACGGCCGGTGTGAGACGTGGGCGAAAGGTGAAAAGGGAAAGGCGAAACTCAAACTCTTCTTAAAAAAAAAAAACCAATAGTGGTCGATATTAGTCCGTAGCCCTTCACTAACGCGTGCTCTATAATCATATCGTGGTTTGCACAAGAAAAACGTCTGAAGTTGACTGGTTGTTTCATGTCTGCGTTGTATTTTTCTACTCAATTTGGGATGCCCAAGCACGCAAGCTTACTGGGAAAATGGGGTTGGGATAGGGGGCGTGGGGAGGCAGTTTATTTACACTGCTCTTGCTAGAACTTCATTCATGAAATAGCTGAAGTGGTCGTGCCAATGAATGAAGTATCGTATCACTGTGCTTATAGATAAGCGAGAGGAGACAACTTCACAGGTATGAAGCGACGTGTTCAGCCAACTAAGCGACACCTAGAGTAAAGGGCCTTGTGTGTCTTCTTGCGTACAACGTGTATTGCTCCACTGATAATGCTCGAGGTGACGACATTCGAGCGAGAGCCGCTAAACCTTGGGTGACAAATGATGACCGGAACCGCATACCTGCTCGTCTGACTCGAAAGGGACGCTTCTCTGACACTCGTCGGAGTCGTTAGCGGCATGGGAAAACTCCCCAGTGTCGCTTCACACACCTCTCAATCACCGGCTGTCGTCTTGCGTTGCCGCTGATACTTGAGCTCAAAACTCAGTTTAACGCCAGTGCGCGTACACTCATGCATTCATGCATTGCTCACAAAGTAAATATCGCAATTCTAAGTGCAATGTAGTGACGCTGAGGATATGAGGAACGCTACAGGAAAAAAGAGGAAAGACTTCAGTTAATTTCAGACCGGTGAGGTTATTTAACGTGCATCTAAACCTAATTGCGGACAGCGTGTGACAGGCCGACTCCCGAAAGTATTCTTCACCTAAATATGCGGACAGACGTGTAAGTGCACAAATATATGCGTACAAAGGGGAGTACACCTGAATGCTATAAACGGTGCAACCGCGCGTCTCTGTGCTTGTAGAGATGCCTGTGGAAAAGGCCAAAGCAAAAACGTTGTGGTATTGAGCAGAATTGACGTATATATTACTGGACAACTCATGCTTTTCACGTCATGCTCTTGTGCCGTATTGCTCAAGCCATCAGCCGAAACGGTGATAAAGTTGTCTAACATTTTCTGTTATAAGGAGCCCGAATTACCAAACACTCGTTTTTAGGAGCTAATACAATCTAGTAGTATTACAATATTTTAATAGTCTATGTCACTGCTTAGCGATAAAATGATTAATTCATTGAAATGAGAATGAAAGACATCACCTAAAAACAGTTTTTCTTTTCTTGCCGCACGTTCACCAGTATGTGTAAGACTGCCTCACGCGATAATCACTTGGCAAAGCGAACTTCGCTTATCTCAAAAGAGAGTCTGCAGTTGATGGTTTACATGAAGAATTCCCGGATCACGGCTGCTGCTGCGGTACACCATGAAAATGGAGACCGTAGAAGAGGAGAGACCTTAAATGCGCAGTTGGCCTTAACGATTTCAAAAGCTCGGATGCGAAGCCATCAATGGCGGCGGACGCGACGTAAATCACGCCGCGTGGAGCCCGTCAGTTTATATATTGGGGAACGTGACCTCCGTTGGAGCACTCTGATTCTTTTCGAAAAACGGGCTGCGTCATATTGATTGAGTTTTCCCGAAATGTCTTGAATCCCCTCTTTTCCTTCCACACACCATTTTCCTCCTTCTTTCTCCACATCTTACTTACCTTTTGTAGCGCTTGGTCGACTTTAATGTGACTTCTGGAAAAACCTTTTTTACAATATAAAGATCAAAAGCAGACCTTTCTTTTTCTCCAGGCCCTTTTACCGACAGCACATGCAGCACAAGATGGCAACACAAGACAATTGAATAACACTGAGCACAAGAACACTGAACATTGGTTGTCAGAAATCAATGACATACTGGGTAATCGAGAAAGGTATGTTTTAGAGAGAATCGTTGACTCTGAAGAAGCAGTTTGGCTAACGTCTCGCTCAACGTCGCCCGTGCGCGTGGCCCTTTGCGTGTCCTGGCGTAGTATGCGCGGGCATGTTTCGACCGGAATGTGTGTGCCGTTACATCATGGTCCTTCGAGTCATATAAGGTATGATCGTAGCTACAGGTAGGACGCGAACGTAGTAGGACGTCGGGATCTTGATCAACGCCCACTCTAAAGGATGCAGGATGACTTGACGAGATAAGGCCAGCATAACCGTTTATCCCGTATTGTCGGCCTCGGCTCAGAACACCAACAAAAAAGAAGAGCAGAGATGATAATCATCGCGTATAAGTGAGAACGATCAAACACGATAAATGTGCTTACAATACATACATACATACATACATACATACATACATACATACATACATACATACATACATACATACATACATACATACATACATACATACATACATACATACATACATACATACATACATACATACATACATACATACATACATACATACATACATACATACATACATACATACATACATACATACAAACATACATACACACACTATAAAACAAACGTGCGAGAACGCTCGCACTTCTCAACGAAGAAACCCATGAGTACGTGCCCGGAGCGCACTAATGGAACCCCTACTTAACGTTGTTGCCATCAAAACTGTATATTGTAAAATTCAGAACATTCATCTGGTTCCCAGTCCACTTAGTGGCGCAGTTGCCGGGGAAAATAATTAATAATTAGGATGGGATCATGGTCGCCTATTTCTAACAATGACACGAAGAACAAATGCTTCCAGTGTATTTAGTTTATATGAAGTTTCCATATCCTATCTTTCCTCAGCAGCTGAGCCTTTGATTACTAGGCTGATAAAAAACTGCTGAAGAGATGGGCATGACAAGTTCAGACAAATCACAAACTTGCAAAAGGATGATGGCATATTGAGCGATTGTGTGCGCACCTGGACTATTTATTTATTTATTTATTTATTTATTTATTTATTTATTTATTTATTTATTTATTTACATACCCTAAGGACCCGGGAGGGCATTACATAGGGAGGATTAGGAAGATTGTGGTGGTATTGTTCATTTTCTCAGCCGCGTGTTTAAGAAAATGAATGTGTGTGCCAAAAAAAAAAAGTGGCGAAAGTAGCAATGATGATGATTACAAAATGGGAAGCACTAAAGGAAAATGACATTGCTACTTCGCATACAGGGGAGGTAAAATTGGAAACAGAACGGCTGTAATCTTATGGTGCGGTGGTTAGAGTATTCATCACTTTTAGATCCGAACCAAGACGAGAGTTGCAATATGGGCTTGTTGGTGATGCATATGATAGGATTTTTTGTAGCGCGAGGCAAAATACGAGAACGGGAAGGAATAGAGGGACAGGACGGAGCGCTACTAGAATCAACATGTTTATCTTCAAACGCCAACCCGTGTTTGAGCCTTATTTTTCAGGCACACAGATAAGCACGCGAATTAACTAAGATAACTGCGCGGTAATGTCACCTACATAAAAGAAAAAGAAAGAAAGAAACCAGACGTTCTGTTTCTCATTTTACCTCCCTTTTTTCTTGTTTTATTCTATGTAGATGACATTGTCGCGCAGTTATCTGAGTGAATCGACGTGCTTATCTGTGTGGGTTCAACTTCCAGTTCATCCATATCAATCAATATTTTTCTTTGTCATCTACATTTTACAGACGTATATCTGTGACGGAAGTACACCATCGGAGTGTTCGTACTCCTGCGTTTGAGACACTTTCATGATGAAAAGCTGTTTTTTTTTCATTTTTCTATGCTATTTGGAGTTTCAGACATGCTATGAGAGAGTTTCAGAACATCTCAAGGCCCAGTTTTGCGATTGCGTTGCGCATGCGTCCTACACTACCCCATTGCGGGCCACTTTGAGTGTCGAGCGCTAATGCTACGCCCGCAATACCCTCAAACTTTGCATACGGTATTCCTAAACTCCCTATTAGCGGAGCAGTTTATGCGTTTCCACTGCGAAAAGCGAGATATTTTCTCTGCGCTGCAACGAAGACCACTAAATCGCCTTATGCGATCGCGAGTTTCTTGCTCTTGGTTGATCTTTATGTCCTTTTCTGTAAATCTTGTTCAAATATTAGTTCCGGCAATCAAACTTATTTTTTGTTTATATTTTTCGACCCTTATTTCGCTCAAGGCGAGTGTAAATAATATCGGTAGATAAAAACGAGAATTTTCGCCTAATGACCACAAGTCAGCCTTCAAGTCTTTTTCTTTTCTTTAAGGGTGATTGGAAGTAATTTGAAAAAACGATGACCTGAAATATTAATTAGGCATTATTGAGTCAGTCGGAGAGGCCACTTTGAAGCAAATAAGTTTTTCCCCTTGAACATCCACCACGCTTTACTCAAATAAAGCTGAAAGATTAAATTTCTCATATGATAAAATATTCTGTAATGAGATTTTAAGATACGCGAATGCAAATAAAAATTAATATGAAGCAGGCTTGATACTTTTGCCTTGCCCAGCATAACCCGAAAACACTGGCGTACAATTTTTTTCTCGACCAAAGTGATACATGGTATTTCTTAATTAGGTCACTTGAGTTCATATCACTTTATATTTACGACAGTGTTACAGAAGTTAGGCGCACAGCCTAGAGCAAGTCTTCACAGTTTAAAGCTTCTTACACAGCAAGCAGATACATATCTCCAGCCAAGAACGAAGTACCGGTGTGGCAAAATGCCTAATGTCTGAGTTCCATGGTTTTATGTGAATAATTTTCATTTCGCCTGTCAAGCGCGGTCTCCTGCAGGTGTGCGATGGAGGTAGAGCCTTACGGAAGACTACCGGACACCGAAATGACCACGAGGGTTGCTTCCAGGAAACGCTACAGCTCCAAGAGTGGCACTGACAGTGATGACACTGAACCCTACAATGTCAGCAGTGATGAATCACGGGACGACAACTTCGAGCTCATCAGAAACCACAAGGGAGACCATTTCTGAGCACGTTACCCAATTCGAGTGAGCCCACTATGTGATCTTCGCAGAATAGCGAGGTATTAACCATCCTTTTCATGCCAGTTCTCGCTAGTGACAACATGAGACGCCTTAACCGGCACGTCGTGTCTGTACAGCTTGAGGCACTGTAGCCGAATGAAGTAAAAGAAGTAAGAGTGAATAGCTGCAAGAACACCCTAGCGATTGACGTCAATCATGTGACTGTGCTTGACAGATTGCGTGAAGTAACGGAACTTAATGGGATGAAAGTCCGCTCTCATATACCGCCGGGCAATGAAGTGAGCACTGGGGTGATATGTGATGTTGCCGAAGCCATTACCAACTCGGACCTACCAGTGTTGGTTAGGCCGGCTTCGCAAGATGCCATTGTTACAACTATATGTCGTATCGGGAAATCACGATGCGTAAGAATTACATTTAAGGGTGAATGACTTCCATCACACGTAAAAATGGGCCACTTCCGAAACGCAGTTCGCCCCTTTTTTTCCGAAACCACTTCAGTGCTGAAAGTGCATGAAGTTAGGTCACGTAAGTGGTGTGTGCACGAACTCTACTGTCTGTTCCCGATGCACTGGGTACCACAACAAGGACACGTGCCAGGCCACAACTCTGAAGTGCTCAAACTGCAATGGGCCACATGATGTCTCTTCAAAGGACTGTTCTTTTATTCAAAAGGAGCTAACAATACTGCAGAAAAGGGCCAAAGATGACATTTCATACCGAGAAGCAGCTGCATCCATTACGCGACGACGGTCCCGTCGCCGGTGCTACACCAAAGCCACCAAAACCTCGTGGCCTCTCGAAGCACGTCCAAAACCACCTCCACCTCTCCCACTCTGGCCAAGCGCTGTCGGTTCGAAGAACAAAGACACTTCTGCGAGCAGTGGAGCTGACGCTTCATCCTTATTACCCAGTCATAACGCAGCCGTTTTAAAGAAGAATGATGCCTCTACCAGCAATACAGGGGACGCTTGACCCGAACTACCAAAAATACATGCGCCTTATGAAAGGAATCAGACTTCGACAGTGAGGAACACTTCATCGGTACCTCACACCTTGACGGACGAAGGACAACTTATCGGCATGGTAAGCACCCTGGTCAGCGCTATGCGCGTGCTGCCGAGCAAGATGCAGACACCGACAGCTCAAAGCGTGTCGCAACTGCTTGACATAATTAATCCAGTTATCGCAAGCCTTCAGAAGTCTGCTGCTTGAGAACCCAAGCGGCACCATCATGGCTTTACCATCGGCAAGATTTTGGGTGCATGAAACCACGCATACAAGTTAATGCAACGAATGTACTCATTTGATTAAGACACATGCAACTCGCCGTCTGTGATGTTAAGCACATAACTGCCGTTTTGTCGATGGCATGGGTGACATTTCTCTCCCCCTCTCTCTCTCTCTCTCTCTCTCTCTCTAACCTTTATTCTCCTTACCCTCAACCCAGTGCAAAGTAGCCTACCAGGCTCAGCCATGCTTAACCTCCCTGCCTTTCTTTCATCCTTATTGTTTCTCTCTCTCTCTCCCGCCGAAACGAGTGATCAAGGGAAACGGGTGATTTTTTGTTTTTTTGCGTGTTGTTGTCTCGTAGCATCAACTTGTCTATTTGCTATATTCCTACACACTTTAATGAACACAAGATGGTCGCAATTTCTAGAGCCCTTCTTTTACGGTTTCTGTCATAATAATATTGTATACTTGGCAAGTAAAACCCTTGATATTAATAGTATTATTATTAGCTTTGCACACATGGTGCTAAATAATGAATTGCCTGGAAGCCGTCTGCTGATTGTATTTAAGTTTCTCTTTGAATAGCGACCTATTTTGAGAAAGAAAGAAAGAAAGAAACGAAAGAAAGAAGGAAAGAGGAAAAGAAAGAAACAGGAGGGAAAATGTGAAAGGAAAGTTGAATGAGAACGTAAGCGCTGCTTGTTTCAACGTGATGACGGCAGTGCGTGTGTCCGTCAGCACGCAAGTGCAGGTTCCTCTCTGCAAGCCTCCCAAAACGCCTGCATAACATTGTGGCTAAGCAGGCTGGTGTTCAAGTAGTGTCTGCTTAATGAATTCAGATATTTTCTGGAAGCATCCCTAACTGCAGCTCTGACCACAGCTGCTTTTCGCAGTTTCCTGACGTGTACAGCCGATAACTGCACGCTTCTGTATGCTTTTCCTTCAAGCGCTTGCTTTGTGGTCAAGCTATTATTTTTACCTTTTTCTATTCTCTTTCGCAGCACACACACTGTGTTGGGTGTACCAGTATCTTCTAGTTATTCGTTTTACCATTTGTTTGCTCTCTTTTACAGTATATGTGTTCTTCCGCTTAGTTTCTTTACATTTTCCTTATCTTTAAGCCTTTCTCACAAAGGCGCTCTTTTTGCAACCGATACACTGTAGCACGCTGTCATTGAACCACCAATCAGTGCAGGCTTTGTTTAATATCTTGTGCATCTCGGCATAATGCCCCGTCTTACAAGTCCTGTCCGCAGTGCGATTACCGTAGCGTCTGCAATGTGACGTCGTCAGGGTGTAGGCACATTAGCGTAAACTGAAGATGATGGAAAATTAGCGAACGCCGCTTTGAAGCTATGCTCTGATCGCCCTCTGACATACACCATATAAGGGCATCTGCTACCTGTTTCATAACATTCCCGCTCCAATTTTATTGAAAATCTCAGAAGCCTGGATACTTCTTCTGTTCGTGTTTGTATTGGCGGCGTTGCGTAGGGGCGTATATTAAATCTCACTCATGCGTTCCCCAAACGAACTTATCTTGTTTCTTTTCCTTGCTCCTTTCACACTTTTTTTCAGAACCGTCCTTATATCTTATGCTAAAGGCGTCAGTCTGCACGTGTACTAGGGGATCGATAATGTCTTTTGCATTACGTACCGAAGAGAGAAAAAACGCAGTTTGTAAATTGTGAACGTTACTTCGCAGCTTACCTAGCTGTGTATACTTTTTTTAATTTTCTTTTTACGGACCAGATAGTCTCTCACAGGAAGGAATATAAATGTTCCTATAAATGAGACCAATACTTTTTGGTGAAAGCGCGGATGAGTATACGAAATGTTTGCTAAAGTATGTATATTTCTTTTATCTGCTACAACATTATCCACTTCTTCTCTTCGAGTATATAGGTTGTCCTGTTACACATCATTCTGCTAAAAAAATGTCAGGTTGAGTGTGAGGTAATGAAAAAAAAAACAGGCAGAGGTGATGATTTTCATCTTTTTCCGAAATTGTTTTATTACTTATAAAACACGTGTTATGGAATGTTTAAAACAGAAACAGGAACGACGAGTTATGTGAATATAAAAGAACACGTTTACTAAATTACAAATTACGAATATTGTGTTGTGATGTTCGGAATGGTTTGCAAGTACGCCCAAATTACCGAGCACTTACATGATGAGAAAAACCCGCCACGGTGGTCTTGTGGTTGTGGTACTCGACTGCTGACACGAAAGCCGCGGTCGCAACGGCCGTATTTTCAGTGGAGGTGAAAACGCTTGAGGCGTGTGTACTTGAATTTGCGTGAACTTAAATGAATGCCTACGTGGTCGAAATTTGCGGAACCCTCCACTACGGCGTCTCTCATAATCATATCGAGGTTTTGGGAAGTTAAGCCCCACAAATCGATCAATCATTGTTTTTGCTGCTTGGTAACCTAGTAAAGAATGTCACAAGACATAAGTAAAAAAAAAGATGTGGCCAGCATTGAATTCCAGAATTTTTATCTACTCCTAGTTTTAACTTGCACGGCTCACGCTGGACTTGAATGCAAATGCATATTTTTTTTGTCAATGTGAGAATCTGTCGTCGGCTTGGACAAGTGTCCTTGCTGCTGATTTTGTGAGAGGGAAGCCTGTTCATGCTCTAGCAACCTAGCTACAAGACGGCTATACCCCCCTTTACTTTATGGGGTATTTACGTGCATTGAACGTGGAAGCGTCAGGCAGCGCCACCTCTTGCTATTGCGGCGAGTTTGTGGACACTCATTTTTTGCAACTAAAAACTCTGACTGCTCACGCTGAACAACCGTTTGCCGGTCACTCGTATATATAGGCACTGGGTCTTGACCTTCAAGTTAATGCCGTTGGGATATTTCTCCAGTGCGTTGTTGAGGAATGAAAATTCGTGCCGTGTAAGTTACCTAAAAACGAAATACTGGTCTTTTTGTGCAATCGAAGTTTTTTGTCTCTCATTGCCCATTAGCAGCGATTGGCATGTTGCGGTATAAAAAACATTGGTCTATAGCTGCACCCTTCGCTCCTTTGCAGTTCTCTCTCCTGTGCAACGCCGTGGTGAGCGCCAGCGTCAACACCACCACCACTGTAAATGTTAACGCCCACTGCTTCGTATCAACACACGATTCCCTCTAATGGAAGAAGGCGTCATTTTCCCCCCTTTCACTACCATTTATTGCAGATAGGGTGGCCAAACAGCTTCAAATTATGCTGTCTTCCCTGCCTTTCCCTCACCTGTATAACCCTCCAGCGTTAATTTCTCGAGTAATGCTTTGAAAAAAAAAAATGTGTGTATGCGCGGAACGTAAAATAAGAATTGCAACAAGTGCTTCCGAACACCTTGTTGTTCAGTGGAAAAATAAAATGTCTGAGTTTCTTTTTTTTACCAAGCATTTTGTCGCCACTATTTGCCGTTTATGGTAACTGAATTCACTCAGCAACGAATACAGCGACGCCTGAGAAGTGCTGAAATTCGAACGCTTGGCGACAGTCACGCCAACGTTGCATACACAGTGGAATATATCCAGATAGCATACGGACCTTGGGGCATATGGACAATGCATGGTTGCAAGAATAAAAAAACTCCGTTGCAGAGAGGTGAGTAGGACAAAACTACGTTCAGCTATCACGTGTTGTCGTCTCTTTCCAATTTTTTGTCTGCTCCGGCGATCAATTTTGCCCGTGGACCATTGGAAGTTTGTTGCGAAAGTTGAACGTATTTGTGAACATCAGCGTCACAAAACGTAGTTCGTGAGGCCGCCAGTGAAAGACAGGCCATCGCGACAAGGCAGGTCCAATAGTGGCCACCAGAGAGGTCTGTTACGACTTCAGTCAGTACTCCCATGGCGAAGCCATTTCTGCTTGTATTTTTGTTTGTACCTACGTGAAGCAATTGGAATGTTAGCTGCACTGTACCGGCATATATAGCGCCCGCATTTTTGCAATTCGTAGGCGGTGTCTTGAGAAGACCGCTTGGAGTACTCAATAACTATGGTTGCAATTTGTCAATCTTCGTTGCGACGATTGATGTTAGGGCATCGCGATTTTATAGCCCTGAAGCTTCGACGCTAGCTTGGTGATATTGCGCAAGGTTTATCGTTCTTCAATAAACTGGTGCAACACACCGTGGGCGATCTGCTATGAAGATGTTTGTGCTCATGACAACAGAGGAAACAGGGAGGGAAATTCTTGCAATAAAGACACAATGAGATTATATCGGTGTTTACATTGAATGAAAGTTTGAGAACGGGCTATTTGACAATGCGCTTACAGATAAGATATAGCTGGATCAGCGAAAACATTATTATTCTGCAGATGTCACACTTATTTCGAGACGTCTGCGCTGCTCTGTGGCAATGTTTGAGTGATATGTGGGGTTTAACGTCCCAAAACCACTATATGATTATGAGAGACGCCGTAGTGGAGGGCTCCGGAAATTTAGACCACCTGGGGTTCTTTAACGTGCACACAAATCTGAGCACACGGGCCTACAACATTTCCGCCTCCATCGGAAATGCAGCCGCCGCAGCCGTGATTCGAACCCGCGCCCTGCGGGTCAGCAGCCGAGTACCTTAGCCACTAGACCACCGCGGCGGGGCGCTGTGTGGCAATGCCAGGCTTGTTTATGTGAGGCGGCTATATAGAGCGCTGTAGGAACGTAACGCGTTTATTACATCTTTTCTGAATCATATGCATGAAACGGTAGTTTCATAACTTCATTCTGAGTCACTCACTGGCACCAGGTCACACAAAATCATATCACTGCATGGACGCGCATCTGGGTTGCACTGAAGAAGTGTTGCCGATGTTTGATCGAATAAAGAAATATTTGGTAGTACTCCATCTCGCATGCGCCATGAGGCTTTCCTGGCGAGAAAATTATCGTTATTTGCTGAGGTCAAAATGAACTAAATCCTAACGTCCTATAGTAAGGTTATCGTGTTTTACGGGGTTTAAAACATACACCATCTCTCGCCTTTGAGGTTTGTTTTTAATGGAAATGAAAACACTGTAGGCCCGTGGGCTCAGATTTGGGTGCGCGTTATAAGAATTCAAGACTGCAATTTCTCAGCAATGCTTGTAACTACACGCAGTTTTCATTATCTATCTTTGTCTTGTATGTGCTTGAATTCTTATACATTTTTAGTTGACTTATGTTGCCTTCCTGATTTGCGCATCTGATACTTGTTTCTTTATTTTGTTTTTTTTTCTTGTGTGTTATATATGTTGTACCCACCCCCTCTGTAATGCCCTACGGGCCCTGAGGGTATTCTAATAAATAAATAAATAAACCCCAGGTGGTCTAAATTTCCAGAGCCCTCCACTACGGCGTCTCTCATAACCATATGGTGTTTTTAGGATATCAAACGTCACATATTAATCAATCAATCAATCAATCAATATTATGACGCTACTCTCGTCACATATCATGATACTGCACCAGAACAGCTGTTTGCCATTTTTCAGGTGTTTTGTTTTTTGCTTCTTTGTGTGTGTGTGTGTGTGTGTTTGTTTGTGTGTAAGCAAGACATGATAACAATGAGCTTCCTACAATTACTACCACTGCAGTTCACCGAAAGACCTTTATTACTCATTCAGTCATTTTAAAAAAAAGGACTGGGTCCTCAGCGTGTGACTACATGCATGACTTGTTGGTTGGGAAAGCAAATATAGGGCGGCAACTGCTTTAGCATTTCATTGCTACAAGAGGCAATTAGCCGAGTTTCGTCGCTTAGTATGGGGCGAGCATAAGCTGACGCACGCTTGTGCGTGTATGTTTTCTAAGATTCTGCGTAAGATGACATAAAACTGGCGGCTGGATATGTAATCATTTTGAAAGAACGCCCATGATAAAAGTGGGGGTGCACGTGTAAAGAACGCGTGCGGAAGAGAAATAAGACCATGTCTACTATGGAGCATGACAAACGTTCCACAAGCTCTGATAGGCTTCCTGCGAGGTAACTTATATTGTACAGTGACGCATTCCACAACATTCTACATTACATGAGCTGGCATACCAACTACGAGGTAACATAGAATCGGAAACCTCCGTGATAGAAATAGTACCTCCAATCAAGGGTTTAGGCATCATCATTCGGGAAAACATGTTATGCAATGAACATGTCAAGATAATATCCAACTTGCTCAAGTTACTGGTGTACGATTAAGATTACGCCTCTCGTTCCCATTGAAATGGAAACTCTTTCTTCATAATTCTCTTTTTTATCTCATATAAGCTACTGTCATCTCGTATAGAGCATTGTAACAAGTTCGATTTTCAATTTTACTTGAAATTGTAACCTAACAATTTCAAGTACTCCATTCGATGCACGCACTGATCCTACTTTTTATTAGTTAGATATGTCGCTAAAAGCAGTGTGCAATGTGATTCTGAAGAAACGGTTGTTAATGAAAAGGAAAAATAGCATGTATTTTTAGAGCATCTGTCACGGCTAACATCAAATTCAAGCACGTTGAGTACATGGAACAAAGATACCTATTATGTGCCACATTTTCGAACACATTATGGAAAACAAGTGATACTTCATATCTTGCCATCCTTACTGTAACTCTATATATTAACTGCCATACTTTCTTTTGCGAAGGCTGTGGATGGGTTGATCACACATCTCAATAATTTTAATGAGTATGCATTTTTTGTTTAAAGTATCCAGCACGGTGTATTTGTACTTTTGTACAACCATTAGTGGATATTCATCATGCTTGTATGTATAACGTGGATAATATTTGTTTCTTATGTTCAAAGTGTGTAGCGAAGCGTTGCGAACTTTGTGTATGGATTAGTTCAATGTTTCAGATACAAGTGGTCTTTACAATTAGCTCTCTTTTATCGGTATTTTAAAATTTCTTTCTTGCAGCTGCAAAAACGCGTTTCTTTGAATTTATTTATGTTCATCTATAGCCTTTACAGACACAGCTGTTTTTCTTTCTGTACGCTGTTCTGTAAGCTGTTTGTGCATTGTACTTTTCATTTGGCACATCACTGTTTGTTGCCAAAAAAAAAAAGCAACACAGACGTCGGCAAGCCGTTGTGTTTTTTTGTCCGTGTTCCTGTTATCTGCACCCTGCTTAGATTCCAGCTAAGTTCAAATAAAGTTCAAAGTATTGGCAGGGTATGGACTTGAGCATTTTTCGCACTTTTTTTCTAACTCTGCATTAATGAGCGACCGTTCAAATCAGTACAATAGCCGCTATGTTCAGACTGATAAACAACGTCGTGCCCGAGAAAATGCCATAGCATAAAACGACGCACAACAAGACACGCGCCGTCGCCTCCGGAATGGTTTCTCTTACTTCGAAATATTCCGGCGGAAGCATTTGAAACAAATTGCGCGGCCTGTCCCTAGCGCCTAATTGTTTCAACCCCGAAGCAACGCCTCAATGGCACGCCTCGTCTCGACAGCTATGCCATCACAGAAAGGGAGTTAATGATGTCAGCGAACGCGTTGTGCAAAAACAAAAATAAATGTTTTTGTCTTGGGAAAAAAGTACGTTGACGACAGGGTGAGTGCTTCATAATCAAGAGCATGAGAAAAAAAAAATATGATGCAAGTGCTTCAAACAGCGAAATGTTTTGTGTCGTTGTAGGCGCAAAAACATAATTCGCAAGAAGACAATTACTGAAGATGCAACTGCTCATTCCTGGGATATCATGATTAGTACGATGAGGACAATTAACTGAGCAGAGATAGCGGCGACACGATGCGCTTGACGATCGTCAAATAGCCCCTTCAATGGCTTCAGTCGTTTATTTATTTTAAACTGTTGAGGTGTGCACTTGTCCTGTCATCAACTTTGTTATTTTAGAGCACAAGCTTCAGGTACTCATTCCTGCGTTGAGAGTCGGCGCCGTCGTCGTTACCTTGCCATTGGTGGTGCAACTATAGACAGGAAAAAATAAAACGAGAAAAATATTTCCCAACAGAGTAGAATACGATTCCGGGAATTCTGCATGGTGGTCAAGTATTCTGCCACAAAGAGCGATAGAGAGAGAGAGACATACATTTTTTTTATGTCCTTCCTGTTGTCAAGGAAAACGGGGTTCAGGAGACTAGCCCTACTGGATACCCCCCCCCCCCCTCTTCCTCAGGTGTCGGAAATCTTTGGAATTTGTGGGGTTGCCACGCTGGAGCTCGAAACTCATTTGTAAAAACACCATATACAGGAGTCATGTCGCGCAAGAGATCGCCTTAACCTATGTAATATCACGTGGCAGAAAAGCACAATAACGGCCAGTCATCACACAATGCTGATTGCGCAACGAATGCGCTGTTTGATGCTTCCCACTAACTGCAAATGGCTATAAGCCTTAAGTCTTAATAATCATCAGCCACGTGCAGCATCAACCAAGTGCACCAAACACCTTACAAAGGCATAGCGGTTACCTCGTTTATCTGCAAAGAAGCAAAAATTTGCGTACTAGCTGCTGTCTTACTTCGCAAAAACCTTAATTTATGGTGTAGTCAATACCTTGCTGAAACCAAAACACCAAACATAGTTGGCCTTGCCTCAACACGAAGCGTCGTTCAGAATTTCCATTAGGCAATGCCGTAAGCTTTGGTGAATTTTTTTACTGTTATGCTTTATAATGAATAGCCAACACGCCCAGACCTACTGCCTTTTGATTTACCATAATACAATAAAAAATGCTGTACACGACTCCTTCGTAGAGAGACATAGTTATTCAGGGATAGGATAATATATAGCAAAAACCACCAGTCCTATGCTTTCGCAATAAAAGGGGTGATCAAGAACTTTGTGTACTAGAACTGATGCCCAGTTGCAGAATCAATTTAGTCTTCACATGCACGAGACTCTAATAAAAGTTCTCTGCGCTTGTATTTAAGCTAAACTACTATATTCTTCGTGAAATATTGAATTATCTATCGAATACGAGCAAAACAGCAGCAACTATTCAATTAGATCTGTACTTTCGAATATTCGCACACAATTACTATAGATAAAAGCCAGCACATCTAAAATACAAAAGCAGCAGAAAAAAAATGCAGTTCGTCTTTTTTTTTTTTTTGGTCCCGAATGTCAGAAGAAAGTGAACGCGTTTGACGATCCCTTATTTATTACATTCTGAAAACTGAAGCTCTGGCTTAGAAGAGTTAATCCGAGGCACGAGGCGCCTAACGTTGCGAGGCTTAAAACACGGGAAATGAAAGGGCTCAAAATATCTCACATGCGTACGTCACCACGGGAACAGAACAAAAACCGAGTAAGAATGAGAATAGGCGGTGAAGCCGAGGAGCCCCACCAAAGCTCGAGTCTGTCCTGGTTAGTCTTTACTGCTCAACATCTTGACCACAAACGAAAGAGCGAGGGCCGGCCGCGAAGTTCTTGAACTGCGCAGGCAAGTGCATTCAATAATTTTTCTTTATCTTTCTGTTAGTGCTCCCTCGCTCCATCATTCAGAAGCAGCTCTGTCTACGAATAAACTAGTTAAAAGTATGCCGCTCGCGTTGTCGTTCTATTCACTGTTGTTGTCTTTTGTATCAGGCCAAGTTGTGAAACAGAAGAGCACGGAAACTAGAAAGCACTGTCGAGCGCTAGCGCACGAGAATGTCATCGTCACCGATCGTCTATGCGGTCATGCTAATTCAGCGAGCTTCTTGACTTTGCCTAGGGAATAGCTGTGCTTTCGGAAAGCATCAACGACAACTGTACGATGACTCTCAGTCTTACTCGCTGGTTGATGTGCCTTTGTATACTGCAGAATCAGGGAATGGTGTAGGCTTAGCCAAGCAACGTGGTCCTGTACAAGCCTAATTCAACACCGTGTTACGACGCAAGGCAAGCTAAGTAGGCTTCGATTCTTGCTTTTTTGAACCCTTTGAATAGCATGCCATTCGAGACCTTTTCAACCACAATTTGTGACGGACTACGAAGATCATTTCTGGCAATGTGCGCCACTGTGCTAGCATCCGCAGTGCCGGTGCTGATTAGGCCTCTATCTTTTTGGTTATAGGGAAAGCTAAAACGTGGCTAATGTCGACTAGCTAATTCTAGCTCTCGATAAATCATCTTCACTCATGAATAGCGTTGAGCAGTGTTGGCATAAAGCGACCAGGTGGATTTTTTCTGTCACAAATGTCCTATGTTGTTAAGTGATGCAAAACAAACGCGTTAGTTGTTCGAATTCATTACAAATTGTGGCAAGGGTCTGCTACTTTGTATACGTTAGTTATAGCCTTCTGCTGCTACAATAATTTCTTCGCATACGAAATCCATAATTGGGTTGTCAACCTTTTTCGTAAGCTAGTTTGAGAAGCTAGTCCGTGTTGTGTCAATTTGAAGATATGAGCCATGAAAGAAGACACATTAACCTCTTGCGAAAATACAGGCGACCAATTGCTCGTAGACTTTAGGACCCTGACTCGTTTCGCACTTCTTCATACTAAACCACAGATCACGAGCATTTTCCTAACGTCTTTTACTTCACAACATTTCATTCTTCTTTGGTAGCAGTATCGATTTCTTCGGTGCCGGTAACGCTTCCCATGAGAGCTGACGTCAAGCTTTTCGTCGCCTCTCGTCTGGTCTATTCACCCCTCGCGCCGTCCTGAAACTTTCCGCCTGGTCTATCCGTCTCTGTGCACTACAGCCATGACTAACGAGTGGCGCCCGGAAGTGGGCGACGAACTACCTGCCTCTCGTGTCTCTTTCCGGCTGTCAGCCATAGTCGTGAGAGACTCCTTTCATGGGCGTGACGTCCATGCTTGTCAATTATATTCCAGCCATTGCATGCCCGGCTTATGCTAGCAGCATATAGTATCATCCATCATTTATGCTTCGGTGCACGGACATGTGCTTCGAAGATAGATAGATAGATAGATAGATAGATAGATAGATAGATAGATAGATAGATAGATAGATAGATAGATAGATAGATAGATAGATAGATAGATAGATGGATAGATTGATAGATAGATAGATAGATAGATAGATAGATAGATAGATAGATAGATAGATAGATAGATAGATAGATAGATAGATAGATAGATAGATAGATAGATAGATAGATAGATAGATAGATAGATAGATAGATAGATAGATAGATAGATAGATAGATAGATAGATAGATAGATAGATAGATAGATACGCTCAAAGTTGCCGAAGTTCGCTAAGAAATGCTTCGCATGATGTGTCACTCAATAAAAAAAAAATGCAACACGGTCACCCTCCCTCCGCATGCTTCGCATAACGTCGATTCCCATGTACGTGGGATCTGCGAAATATTTTCCTTTTTACATGAAGGTAATAGTTACAATAAAACATTCTAAAGTGTAAGGCAAATAACAGGTTTGTTAAGCTTAGAGCAGGAGTCGTCATTGTTAGTTTAGGCAGAAAAAAATCCGAAGGAAAGCTGTATTTTTTACGCATATACGTACGCATGTACGACATTTTATGGAGAGTTGAGATATGAAGCCACGTGCTGTAACTGTATTCTGAAAATGTGCGCGATGTCATAGTAAGGTATGACATGAACAGAAGCCGAGAATAATAAAACACATATGTGATCAGATATGTACAAACAAGCAGTGATCGTAAGAACACTTAATCGCATAATTTCTCGACGGATGTGTCTGGTATTCTAGAGAGCAAATGCACATATACACAAGATGTCGAAGTAGATAAGGCCTATGTAATAATCAACTTTCGGGAAATTACGAAGAGTTTGAATACGAACCCTGACGAATTTTTAATAAGCTAGGATTCATTATAGAAACAAAAATTGACAAGAAGATGCTGTTGGCTTCCGTTGGCTTCTCTATTTTGGTGCGCTAATCAAACAAAAATCTGGTGATGTCACATAAAACTGCTAGGGTCAACAAATATGCAAGATGGTCAACAAATATTTTCAAGTTTTTTTAAAGACGATAGTCTTTCTTGGGGACCTTCTACGCAAAAATTTTGTCTGCCTATCTGCCTGCCTGCCTGCCTGTCTGTCTGTCTGTCTGGCTGTCTGTACATTTGTCTGTTTGTCCACTTTAACGGCACTGGGCACTTGAAACGGCCGACCCTTTCCGCAGCGCCCACCAATGTTGCTCAAGATTTAGCGTTCATACTTGTGCAATCATCACTTATTAAGCGATTATTGCGCTAGTCTGGGGCACCATAACAACACGTATATATTCTGCATGTGCATCTCTTACTATAACATGCATACATAGGCAATTTTAAGGACCCTAGTACTTATCACGCCGCGCTTACCATGCAACGCTTGCACGAAAAGGTGAGTGTTTCCAATGCTTTGCTAAGACGCAATGGTGGTGGCACCTACCCGTCGCCCTGCGTTCCTCACCTTATCACCTCTGAGACGGTCGCGTACAACCGTCTCGGAGCCATGCACTTCGTTTTGCAACAAGACTGCCAGGTGACGCTCATGTCTCCCGTGTGACGTGACTTGTTAAGGCTATTTTCTTCCGGTGACATTTGCAGCGAAGGACGTGGTTACACGACCTGTTTTTTTTAATATGCGCCAGTATGCAATACGGCATAAATTAATTTGAAAATGATAATTCAGTGGGATGTCTACCTTAGCCCAAGTTATGCGTAAAATCAGTGACACTCGCCTGGCTGTTACATCGCTTTTTCTGATTCTGCTCTTCGGAGCGTGGATACGCTCCGAAGACCTGAAGACGCAACGATGGGCCATCCAGCAACTTGAGGTAGGCTTTGGCGAAACAACGGAGAAAAGGAGCCGACGGCTCGTCTAACGAGCACAGAGGCACCCGAGTAACGGTCGCCTAGTCAGAGCACAACATCCTCGAGGTCTAAGCTGTGAGATGATCAGACTCTAATAGCCGTAACCTTAAGATAGGGAATCTTAAGATAGGCCCTGCGAGACCGGGGACTTCCTAGACGGCGGATGTATAAATAAATGTTATTTCCCCCTCCCTCACCGTCCCCAAGTGTTCGTTTTATAATTGATCATGAACGTGTATCACAAAGATAGCGATGTATCACCAAGCATCAACGTGGATATGACCACAATAAACAATGCATAGTAGTCAAACAAGAGAGAGAGAGAGAGATAAAGATGCAAGGAAAGGCAGGGAGGTTAACCAGACGCACATCCGGTTTGCTACCCTGCACTGGGGAAGGGATAAAGGGGAGAAAAGAGGTTGCAGAAAGATGAGAAGGTACACCCAATCACGAGCACACTCGGGGAGCCCACACAGAAACAAACATTGTGCAAGGCTTCTTACACTCTTGTAAACTAAATAATCGAAAACTTTGTAAGCACAGACTTTAATTTCGTGTTATACCAATTTGCCTAAAGGTGAAAAGCTCAACCATGTTCTTTTGTATTTATTTCCTATAACCCACCTTAAAGTATCTATGGAGATATTTGTGGACTCGCCTAGTGAACGCTGCCTTAGATCCAGCTCTAGCACTTTCAACGGTGAACTATTGTCAACAACTTCCTAATTCAAGACAGAGATTATAAGATTGTCCCAGTTGTGCGCATGATCGGCGAGATGAAAAAGTCCAGGTCCAGAATCTCGGTCGCGTGTCATGCTCGTGCAATGCGATCTTGATTAATTATGACGCTGGTAGTGTGTCCTGTCAACTGACACACTTCGGCCACCGTTGACAGACATCTTCATGTTCCTAAGCACGTATTCAACTATGTTACTCTACTATTGCTGATAACTTTAGAGAGATAAAAGTTGAAGCTGCTAACAAACTAATACCGCCATGAAAGTTTCAATTTTTACGTAACAAGGTAGCACACGTAGATTTAACTAAAGCCGATAGAATGAATGAAAAGCTCCAAATACAGGAAAATATTGCTTTGCTGATGGCAATCTGCGAAGCTGATTGCCAGTGAATGAAGTTATGGTTCAAAATTATCTATTTACGAACAACACGGTTTCCATACATTAAGGATCTATAAAAGAGACCTACAAAGCACAAAAATGGGACAACATGGAACATCGTTCATTTCAAATTCGTTTTGCTATGCCAGCTGGAAATTATTATAGATGCGTTCGTAATACACCTACTAGAGCCTTTGTAGTGTCAAGGTGACATTTCTACGTGTGTGTTTTTTTTTTCTTGTTCAGGTATGCATTTTTTTTTGTAGCAGGAAGGAAGGAAGAAAGTTTAAGCGGAAAGACAGGGAGGTTAGCCAGTTCTTAGACCGGCTGGCTACCCTTTGCTGGGGAAAGGGGTGAGGGGAATGAAAGATGTTAAAAAGAAATGTTGCGAAGAGAGAGAAAAATTAAAAAAAATTGCGACAGAGGAAAGGCAACATCAAAGAGTATAAGACACTAAATTCTGTCTCTGAGGCCAGTTGTCCGCAACATGCGCAGCAAAGCTTTTGTAGCAGAGTTTCCTCGCAAGAAACCTCCTGCTCTCTAAACCTCTACTCGACTTGGCAAACTCGACTTGATTCTCAACCAGACGGAAAACAAAAGAGGGAGATAAGAAAGAGTGAAACTTCGACGAAAATGCGCTGTTTCTGTCTCTTTTGTTCGTTTCTTCTTGACACGTAGCAAGTCGAGCCTACAAACGAAGCAGGTTTTTTTTTTTTTTTAACTGGTGGCTGTGCAAGATTGATTATATGTGTGGTTTAACGTTCTAAAACCACCATATGATTATGAGAGACGCCGTAGTGCAGGGCTCCGGAAATTTTGACCACCTGGGGTTCTTTGACGTGAACCCAAATCTGAGCACACGGGCCTACAACGTTTCCGCTTGCATCGGAAATGCAGCCGCCGCTGAGTCGTTCAATTATGAACCAACTAGTCGACAAAGAATTATTGCTGCAGCGAATTTCTAGTTTTGCTGGCTCTTTTCAGCGTTTCTCGGAAAAGCCGCCGGCTGCTATAGTTAGCGTTGACCTTGTCGCGAGGTCCATTTGCATGTCGCGATATCTCTCCGATATCACAAAAAATAAATTTGTTCCAATCGAGGTGAGGGCAGTGTTCAGGGCTCTTGAGCCACCGTGCATGGGGCCACGTCGGGAAGTATGCATACTTATGAAGTCAGAATGGGACAGACAAGTATGCTTATACCTTGACCTGTGCTCTTTTCGGTCTCTTTCCTTCTTTCCTTCTGGTTACGCAGCAGAACGAGTTTACAAGTGTGAACCAACCAGTCTGCGAAGAAGTACTGCTGTACTCAACTGTAGTGTAAGATGGTGCTTGGAACTTGCTGTTGTGCGTTGTTTGACAAGGTTGCTTCATTGAGTCAATATCTGTTTATTCATAAATGTATTTATGTATTTATTTACTTGAGGATACCCTGCAGGCAAAGGCTTTGCCATAGTAAAGAGAAGTAGAAGAAATCAGCATATTGCACTAAAACAAGTATAAGGAGGAATGCGATCCAATTGAATGAAAATGACTCAAGTGCACTGAAAATGTAATATATACATATTTATTTACTTGAGGATACCCTACAGGCAGAGGCTTTGCTTTAAGAAAGACGAGTACAAGTAATCAGCATATCGCATTAAAAAAGTATAAAGAATATTGGGACGCAATTGAATGAAATTGAGTGAAGTGCATTTAAATTGTAATAAGTATGTTAATATGGCACAAAACTTAGTTATTAAAGCACAAAAAAAGGAATCAACCATTTAACAAGAGTTTATAAGCCCTGGATTGCAATGGATTATCATCTGTAGGTCAGGTGAACTATATATAACGGTACTAAATAAATAGCGACTTCGACACAGAATCGCGCCAGCACTTTAGAATGTTTAGCGAAAACATTCTGCGAAGTTTTTTTATTTATTATTTTATTTTATTTAATGCATACTGCAGACCTTCACAGGTCCAAGCAGGTGGGCACGGTACAAGTAGCAAGTACATGTTAGGCACTGAAGTCACGTAAAAAAGGAAAAAGGAAAGAATTCAACATACAAGTATACAGGTTTACACACCCAACACACAGTTTACACATAGTAAATCAACCAAAGTGGATCTTCAAACAGAGTCTTTTAGAAGGTTCCTTTCTTCCACTGTTCGTGGAAAAAAAGAAAATTTAAATGCATCTGTCCGTGCAAAGTAAGGTGTTAGGGTTCCGGGGTGATGGTGTCTCGTATGCCTTGTCGATATGGGTGTCAAGTTAAATTGCCACACTTAGTCAGAGTCCTAGGATGATTGTTGTCGAGCAGAACTCACGTGAAAGAGACTTGGTCGTGTGCGTAAAACTGCAAAGCGCACTCAAGTGCGGGCTGTGAAATTCCAAATCTGTTATTGTTCGCACTGTTTGGAATGCCCACTGTAAACTTAACGAGCGGTGTGCTGTTCTGCTAACGAGCACCATTCATGGTCGTTGTACTGCATATGCACTGTCTGAACTGTTGGTGCCACGCGCACTCATTTTCCTGTTCAATCTTTTCTATCACTTTTTTAAATTTATGAGGTCAACAAGCCAAGTAGTGAGATAAAAAGAAAAATAAGGTTTACGCGGTGTCGTTTTATGAGATTAAAACACGAATGTGGTTGACGCCCAGATTATTTCGTGTTTCTTGTCGCAAAATATAAGTTTACGACACAGTTCGAACCGTTAACAGATGGGCATAAAGCACAGGGCATGAGCTTACAGAAGGTAAAGAAATACATAGGGCCTTCTACAGACATGAGAATCTTGAATGTATGTACAAGAATGCTCGTGACTTCTTGCCGTTATTGTGTCCTTGAAGCAATAGTGGCGTTTTTGTTTCAGTGCCGAAAAACGCCATCGCAGTTTCGGCGAGGGGTCTTGTCTTCACCAAGACAGAAACGGTAGATAAAATATGGCCTACATCCATTAGTAAATATTTATCCGCAACAACATTTTTTCGTAAAATGTGGTCTGTACCTACAGACACAGCCCGTTGTTGATTGAAACGCTACAGTCATAGCCTCATGGTGAGCCTGGCGTGTCTGTGGTCTTTCTCTAACAGTGTCTTGTCTAAATCGGTATGAAAATAGTACATGGCCGTGTATTAGGACTTTATTGATTATATAAATGTGTTATCTTCTGAAAAAATTCCTGTTCAGTTTAAAAGACACTGTAATAGTGCGAGCACAAAATAAGCATTTACCCTAAACCAAAAATAGTAAACAAAATACACAATAAAATGTAGCCTGACCTTACATGCTCCAAAAGGAATTGCTAAAAGGATCGACAGAAAAATAAGGCAGCACTTCATTAAGATCATGTGGAGCCAGCCAGTGGAATGTTATGGATGACTACTAGCCAGCTGCTGGCTGATTTGTTTTTTTGTGAGTGTTTGCGTGTCGATGGTGACACATTTGCATTGACGCAAATGAAAAATTTCAGAAGTGATGTTGAATCAGTGGCGTAGCCAAGGCGCCAGTACTGAGGTTTAAACCCCCACCCATCTTGAAAATTTTTATTTTTACACGTGCAGACATACACGCACACATACAAGCACACGCATATTATCAAAAAACTATGGTTTGAAGTCACCCTTCCTCCCTCTGCCACTTGAAACCTCCCCCTCCTCCCCAAAAAATCTTTTGGCTGCATTGATGAGTTGAGAATATCTTTTGGCGGCTTTGCTGAGTTGATGTAAAAAATGCACCGTTTATTTGTTGCCTCGAAGTAGGTGTATAGTACAAACTATGTGGTTAATAGCGTAAGGGCTGCTGTTAAATTTGCCCTTACTCAAGCCTGCCTATGCATTAGGCTCTTACTTTTGTGCAAGCAATCACGGGGTTAGCGAAATATCCGAGGTCTCTTCTGTCAAACTACGCAGCCACCTGTAATATATAGTCAATATTACTTCCCCACGCGCTTATGGGATTTGAAGAGAGGCTAATGATCATAATGAGTCTTGTTGTATTGACTGAAGAGAAAAGAAGCAAGCGTGCTTCTACTGTCATGGTCCTCGATTGATATGTGGGGTTTAACGTCCCAAAACCACTATATGATTATGAGAGACGCCGTAGTGGAGGGCTCCGGAAATTTAGACCACCTGGGGTTTTTTAACGTGCACCCAAATCTGAGCACACGGGCCTACAACATTTCCGCCTCCATCGGAAATGCAGCCGCCGCAGCCGGGATTCGAACCCGCGCCCTGCGGGTCAGCAGCCGAGTACCTTAGCCACTAGACCACTGCGGCGGGGCCTGTCATGGTCCTCGTTATCGTATATTTGAAATCACCTGTCCACTGAAAGGAATAGTTATTAAGAAAGAAGGAGGCAAAAAAAAAACATTGTGTACGAAGACACTGTGTATGAAGAGGCTCAACCACGACTATTGATAATAAAAGCCCACATTGAAGCATTCAATTGAAGCGTAAGCTACAGAAAAAGAAAAAAAGCGTCAGCCCGCGGACACGACCGTGAACAGCTTTATCTAAGTGTCTCTTTAGGGCGGCCTAAGTGGCCAAGCCGTGCGAGCCTCAGCGCAGAAATCGGCACACTTCGCACAACGATACAGGTGGCTTCCCAGAAATCGTTTACGCGTCGGGAATGAAAGGCAGCCGCAAATGAAATCCACACTTGCTAAGTGGGCGTGTCTAATTGGGGATGAGAGCAAGCGACGGCAGCGCTTGCACTCTGCTACCCACGAATAACACCTAGCATGAAACTATCAGACGTTAGGAGTTAATGAACAAACACAGAAGACCATGCAGGAAAGACTAGCTAATGAAAATGCAAGGGGCAGGCGAATGTGGGCATTGGAAACAACATTATTGGAAATTTAAAGGTGTGCTAAGTACCCTCGTTGATCCCACGACTTATCGGATACGAGGAATTGAGAGTGTTTTCCGCAAGGGTAAAAGGAGCTGTACGAAATATCTACTGATATAAAAATTTGTGTGGTGGAAACCCCAAGACAGAGATCTTCCGGAGTTACAGCCGTCGATGACTGCGTGAGTTAGTAGGAACTCAAGTACAACCTCGTTATTTGCCTCAGGCTTCAGCGATCAGGCAGTAATAAACAGTTTCTAACGCATCACACGTTTCTAAATAAAATTTAGCCTTACCATGGCAACAAAAGGTCATATGATGCAGCACTCACGAAATGATCGCCGGATGCGTTGTCCAGTGGCAATCACTCCACATCTTTCTGTCCGGCGGTACCTCCCCACTGGTTTCAATTACTGCGAGTGTGCAGATACCAGGCTACTGATATTAGTGACGCAATTGACAGACGCTGCTATAGCTTAGCTTGCATGTTTGTTGAAATTCTGTATACGCTATCTGAAGCAAACAGGGAGAGCTTGCTATCCTTTCGTGTCCGACCACGCTACCCACGCCATGCGACCATGCTACCCACGCACCAGCATGTCAATATTTGCTGCAACCTGCACGCCATTCTACGTCCCGTTTATGCTTGAAACATAGAAAGTGGATGCAAGATACACTTTTTCACGTATATCAGTACAAACATAGCAAGAAGATCAGCCGGCTTGCGTGATCTGATGAAAAATAGATACTGGGATGTTTACTCGCTCTTCCAACAATATTTCAGATCTTAGGCATGTGACCTGTTTTTCGTTATTGTACGTTACCATCACTATTTGGGCTTCCTTTTCTAAACATTCATATTATCGACAATTATGCAACTGCATTATGCACATTGTACAGCGCTGATGTCACCATACAAAGTCACTTGTCAGCTGGAGGCTAGTAGAAAACCTTTAGGGGATAATGTGAAATCTCTGACAAAGAACATTTAATTACGAATCACGCCATGAGTCTCACTAAACATATACAATTGAACCAATGTAATCAAAGTAAACTTTGCTTTTGCATAATTAGCCAGGCAAGCGCATCACTTTGTCACAGTGGTCGGGCCAAAGCTGGCGGCTTGTAGGTCTTGTACACGCTAAGCAGAGTACATGTCCGCACTAAGTAAGCAGGCGTCATCAGTTTTCACGACACATAGCGCGTGCAGCGGGGGCTGATAATCTTGCCGTATTTGCTTTTCGGAACAGTTTGGAAGAAAACGCAAACAGTGTCGCGCCAAACCCATTTCACTTATCGCACTGCTTGCACGTCGTAACGAAGACATTCGTGAGGCACAAAAACATTGGCTGTGTTCACCGGATCACCACCGTCGAATTGAGAGCACCCAGTGAAATGAATGACTGCGAAAACTGGGGAAGCTTGAATTATAGTTATACGATCAGTTTGTCCCTGGAGACTGCCTACAATTTGAATTAAACGGCGAGCCAAGCATTGCTCCGTGATGCGTGAACAGAAATTACCGTCATCACCAATCATCACACGCTTCCTTCATTCTCTTCCTCATCGTAGGTTTTTCTTTGCTCCAAAAACGCGCGCACCAATCTGAGCAACGTTGGATGCGGATGTGTGAGAGAATGAGCTCAGAGAGACAGAGAGATAAAGAGACATAGAGAGAAATAGATAAAAAGAAACAGAAAGAGTTTCTTTGCAGAAAATAAAAGCATCCACAAAGTGAATGCTGATGATGGAGCGAGGCTAGGTCGTATGATCCATATTGTCTACGTTGATGTCACCGACTAGTATAAAAGACTCGCAGTTGGACGGACGAACTGGCGGGTGCTCGCGTGCACGGATGAGTAGAAGGAAGGACTGATAGACGGACAGACGGACAGACGCACGCACGCGCGGAAGAACGGATGGACGAACAAGTGCATGCACGGACAGATGCACGGATAGTCGGACGGACTGATGGGGGAAGGGGGGGGGGGCGAGTACGGCCCATAATTAAATTCTACGCGCGCTATGAATGCGCTATGAACGCTCTATATACGCTATATGTAACACTGTATCGGTTTTACGGGAAGCTATGACGATGACGGCGTCAAGGGAGATTCTGCGAGCCTGACACGTATTCAAGAACGCCCCTTCACTCAACGCTTCACCTTTACTTAAGAAAGCCGATGGGAGTGCCGCTTGTAGGCACGGCAAGTCACTGCATATCAGCGATAATCTGCTGCGATTGTTGAGTGGCGCAGCGTTATTCTCAGCGGAGCAGCGGCGCAGTGCTCGACTCTTTCAAGTGAAGGATGAAAGTCGAGTCGAGTATCGTTTGTGAATACGGGGGTTAGGAGCTTCCGTCCTAATAAATATATCATGCTAAAGCGCCATTGGAATTCGCGTACCCACAGCAGAAAGTGAAAGAAGAAGGCATGAGTTGTAACCACTCGGCTAGCACAGCACGACATAAACTTGCATAGTATAGCACAGCAGGGAGGTGTGCAGTGGAAGGGAAAGAGATGAGGAGGTAGGAGCGAGTGATGCATAGCATACAAAAAATGAGAAAGAAAGAAAGATGAGAAAGATAAAAGCAGAAAGAGAAAGAGAGCGAAATGAACAGAAAGAGAGAAACCGAGGGAACTAGTAGTAATAGAAAATGCAGGGAGAGAGGGAAAAAGAAAGAAGCAAATAAAGGGAAGAAATACAAAGAAAATAGAAAGAGGAAAAAGGTATAAGAGAGTGAGAGAAATACAAACTCTAGAAAAAGAAAACTTAAGAAGGAACTTACAGGAAAAAAGATAAAAATAAAAAGAAACAAAGGAGTCTGCTTAGCTCCGCAGTTTCTTTACTCTTTCGCACCACTACAGCACGAAGCTGCTTCGACTTTTCTTGTCATTTTATTTCTGTACACTTCTTCAGACCCTTGATCAGCATTTTCGAAGACTACCGTTGTGGCTGCAACTTGTCTGAGTGAATATTTTCAGACGATTAGTTGTTCGTTTTACCCTCGCGTATTCTCGCAATGCAGATTCATGCAGTTAATTATAAATTATACTTTGTTTGCTTCCTTTGTGAAAATATGGCGAATATGCACGCGCGTATAAGCAACCATACGCCTTTCACAGGAAGGAAAGCGAAAATTGAGGCCAACTACGAGTGGCGTGCCGCCACTTTCTTTTAGCTTTTGGACGACTTCAGATGGGCTTTTCTTGTTTTCTGAATCGTGATCCGCCGAGCCGACAAAGGCCGGGGCAAAGGGCGCAGCCAAGACCGCCACAGCGGTTCAGCAACAACTCCCGCGGGGTGCTTTTCCACGTGCGCTCGGTGAGCTTCAAACACGCATTACCCTCACTGTGCACCATAACACACACAGCCGCACTTCCTCCAGCCTCCGCCGGGGGGCCCAGGCGGGTGCCGGCAATGCGTGCTTTTCACCCATCAAAGGAGCACCGCGGCGACGCAGGAGGTCACGACTTGCGCTGGGCGCGCCGCAGAGCCGCTGTTTTTCCGTATGCCTGGAGTTGCGTAGATTGGAAAACAAAGATTAAAATTACAGCCCTCTCTGAGTGCTTGACTTGCGCCTGCACACTCGCACATCATCAGATCTAGCTGGGGAAAAAATGACAATGCGCTCCCTCGCAAGAAAAAAGCAAAAAAAGACAAGGGGGGGTGCAAAAATAGCAACAAAACAAACAAGAAAGAAAACAGAGTTGAGAGCCAATTACTGGCCAGGGAAGGCGCCGAACATCATTGCTTATCGCACTTTTCACTTTCTGCATGAGGTCTACATGTTGCCAAGTAACTCAAGCTTGGGCTGTTACTCCCAGCTTCTAATGCGTGACTTTCCGAGAGTCAATTCGTAACCGTCATTTTCAAAGTATTTTTTAATTCTCTGTTGCCCCTATTTCTTAGGTGCTGCTGCCATTGCCTGTGCTACGAAAATTTCGAGCAAACATCGGAATACGTGCAAAGAGAGGTAGTCGATAATAGTCACTTATTTGCTTTCTTTTCACGCTAGTAATTCATTAGTTGTGTGTTTCATCGCTTCGCCACGTTATCTCCTAATGAGTGTTTTTCATTCTCATGTTCTTACTGCTAGAACTGGTTATGGTTACATGACAAATAAGCAATGCGCTTCAGTCATCTCATGGAAAATACTAAGTCAATACAGGTTTCTTGGCCAACTAGTTTGTGCCGCAAGCAAACAGTGATGTACTATACCCAAAATGAACTGAAACGCAAAGTTTTCAGATCAGCTGAACAAAATTTTTCAAATGAGTTAGAATGTTTTACTGCTACAGCTTCTCCTACTTCGTTGTGAGTGGCACCAATATGCGAATAAATTTTTGCTAATGGCTATCCTGCCCTTTCAAGACACTTGCAAACCACTTTCAATCCTCAAAGCGACTTCAAGCAAGCCAATCCCTAATTTTCCTCACCATAATTTTCATAAACGAGCTTTTAGGTGTGGTTGCCGTTCCTGAATAACCCTTAAAAATTACATTTTACGAAAAAGACGTGTTATGAGCTACGGGTAGTACGTGTTATTATGTCTTATCAAAACAACTCATACGACTGCGTGTGAGGTGTTAACTGAGACTCACTGATTATATTTTCTTCATATATTAGGCAAGTTTATACTAAAGATTTTCTCTTTAAAGTTATCTAGACATACATCATAACTTTACGCTTATTCGAATTATGTTTAATATTAATTCATACGGAACAAGAACATTTTCACCATTACTGTAGGTCAACGCAAGATAGTATTCATGGGGATATTCACGACGTGACGAAATGTAAAGCCATGTAGAATAAGCGTTCCATTCTGTGGTATTATTTTACAATATAAAGTTAAGGTCACTGGCAAAACCCCACGGTATGGGCGTTTTGATTCGCTAAACCGCATTTTCGTATAGCGTACTGGTGTTAGTTATAGACACGGCGAGACACGTACCCTTTAGTTGTAAATTGCATTATAATATAAATTGTGTTATCTAGCATTTCCGCAGTAACCGAATTCGAATTTAAAAAAAAAGAAATGAGATGACTCTGCAGCTTTGTCTTCAAGAGTAGATCGCGATAGCGTAATCAGGACCTGTGCGCATCACCTTCGGAATCAGCAGCCTGCTTATAATTTAGTCAACGTAGTCATCTCTTCTGCCTTCAGTGAGAAAATGTATTCAGCAAGAAAGACGGGTATCAATACAACTACTCACTGCCAAGGTTTTAGTGCGAATGCATTGCTACAGCAATACAAAAAAAAAACGCCAGACCTGCGTGGTATAGGCGCAGCACAGTCACAGCGAAAGCTAAAAGAGCGGCCTTTCAGAGCCCTTTCAAAACACTCATTGGGTAACTCCTGCAAGCAAACTAGGTTGGTACCCACTAGGGCAATAATAATAAACTTTTGAGTAGTAGGCTGGTATTCGCTCTGCTATTTTTCGTCATTCTTTTGAGAAGCGTGGTATCCGCTAAACACTTGCCAGAATTTTTGTGCCAATTGTCTATGCAGTGGCTGACGACGATGGGGAATAATGGCTGAAGTTAAATAATGCGCCACAGTTAAATTTGGGAGCAAGAACAACCTCTTGTGATGAACAAGTTGGATCATTGGACGACCAAATCGTTACGCTATTCACATTGTGCGACGGCTGGTTGTTCTTTCGCTGTTGCAAAACGCTTTATAAGTCGTATTAACGTGATTGCTTTCCCGACATCATGCCTGCCTAAGGTATGCTTGACATTAAGTCACAAACACTGGTGTAGCTTAATGGTAGAATACTGAGCTATCACCCAGCGGACCCGGGTTCGAGCCCCACCGTGCCATTGGTGCTAGGTCATGCCTGCTTAAGGCAAGTTTGACAACAAGTTATGAGCACCGGCGTAACTAAATGGTATAATATTGATCTTGCACGAGGCAGATCCGGGATCAAGCCCCACTGTGTCATTAATGCAAGGTTTTTCATTTCTGATTTCGCACGATGTGGTTAAGGACACCGGCGGCGGTGGCGGTGGGCAACAACTGCGCGTGGCCCAAAAAATGATCTCCTAACAGATTTCGCTGTAATAAACTATAAAAACAAAAAAAATCACTATCTGAAAGACAAGCTGTAAACAGTGCTCAGGAGACCAATTCAAGGAAATGTTGTGTAAGCTTCCCTCTTCCGCTTCACATGTGTCTCAGATTGGTCTCATTCGCCATTCCCTCCTCGCTATTCTCTGTTTTCGATTTTTTCATGAAGGAAGAGGCACCTTTCTTCAGAGATTTTCACAGTAGCAGCAGTTCACTCGACACAAAGCGAATAGATCGCGAGATCCCCAACAAATGACTTTCGCAGCGATGTCTCATGGGCCCCATTTTATATGCATGTTCTCGGAGAAGAAAATAAAATAGAATTGACACGGCCTCGAGAAAGCGTGACGCAATTCGTAACGCTTTCGTTATTTGTTGAGAGGGGCCGCGATTCTCTACAGTCGGAATATGTAACTCACATTTAAACCATCTATCAGGACCCATAATCTTCAGGCCATTGCCTACAGAAAAGTTAAAAGAGCACCCGACTCTTGGAGAGTGTTGGCGCTTTCTTGGTTTGCTGACATCCTTGAAGTAAGAAAATAAAACAGGAAAAATCATTTCACTGAGCTGTCCAATTCATCGAATTTCATAGATTGTCATGAGAAACGCAAAATAAATAAATAGATAAATAAATAAATAAATAAATGTGGACTCTGTTTGTGTGACAAAACAAATGAACATAATCATCTTTTTTAAATTTTCAGAACGCAAACTTATCTCCTGATAAGGCGTTGTTTCTCTTTGAACCCAATAACATTACATGAATAACATGAACTCACATTTGCAAATCTAGTCATCAGCACTTCCATGTTGAATGCACTTAACTCGAGAACCCTCAATATCGGTTCAGAATTGTTTCGACTGATCTTCCGGTGTCGGTTCTCAATTCAAAATAAGTATATATCTATGCGATATGTAAATTAGGTAGGACACGGGTCTAATGCAGTCGAGATACCAAGCTTGTTATTTCCATGACTTGGAACTGATTGGATTCCCTGAGAAGGCAAATGCACGAAGGGGAGACAGAAAGTTAGGTGGGCAAGTGAGACTAAAAAAAATGCAGCATATCCACGGAGTGAATGATGGAGAGTGGCACGGAGCATTCGTCCGTCCATTCATTCTTGCTTCCGTCCGTCCATGCGTCCGTCTGTGTGACCGTCCATGCATCCATGCGCCCGTCCGTGCGTGCGTCCCTGCGTTCGTCCATGCATCCGCCCCTGCGTCCGTTTATGCGTCCATCCATGCATCTGTCTGTGTGTACGTTCGTCCATCTATTCAACACTACATGTACCACCATCTCGCATCTTTTCATCACATATTCCCCATATAGAAGCACCCCCATCCAGCGGACATTCCAAGGACTAATCGAGAGGTGGCACACGTACACTTTCTTACGGCTTGCGCTTCGGGTCTACTTCCCAGCTTTAACCATCTCGAGTTCATGGTATATACTAGTTCACTGTATTCATGGCACTGCGGCTCAACGCTCGCTAAACCTGTCTAAAACTAAGGAGGTTACACCCAATGAGTATAACGTAGCGACCCTTTCTTGTTAGATAGTGCTCAATGTACATGCCAATGGCTGCTAATGAGGAATGAGAGACAGGAGCATTCGGCTTTTATTTATTTATTGGTACCCTCAGGGCTTACAAGAAGCATTGTAGAGGGGAGGGGCTGAAGTAAATGAAAACACTATAAGGAATACACAGAAAAAGTGGCACTAAGAGATAGAGCACAAAAGGAAACAAACTAGATAAGTTTATACATGAACTAACAAAAGAAAATAGGACGAAAAAATACACTTTGACGTCGCAATCACAGTGAATGTCAGTGCATGTTGCACAAAAAATAATCGACTGATGCCTTTTCAATACACATGTTCAAAAAAAAAAAAAAAAAAATAAAAAAAAAAATAAAATACACATGTTCAAAAAAAAAAAAAATGATACATGAAAAAGCAAATTTTATCGAGTTACACACACAAAAAGAAAACATCAGTGCAAGGCAAAAAAAAAAAAAAAAAAAAAAAAATTTGTTGAGATCAAGACCTGTACAGAGATAGGTGGTAAAGAAGTAAATTGCAGTTTCAGTGTGTTGTAAATGCATTTGTGAACGTGATGCAGCTTTATAGCGTGTTCGTTAATGCTTTCCGGAAACGGTCAGGGTCTCTGATTGCGACTAGTGACGCAGGCAGGTGATTCCATTCATAAGATGTTTTTGGCAAGAATGAATATGAGTAGGTGACTGTGCGCTGTGATGGTACGTGAACTTTGAAAGGGTGGTCGACACGTGGGGAGATATAGGATGCGGATGTGATGTATCGGGACTTCAACTCATTGTTATGATAATATATTTTATGAAAAAGGCAAAGACGGGATAACCTCCTACGAGAAGAAAGAAGGGGAATGCCAAGTGTTCGTTTCATGTCAGTGACACTGGCAGTTCGATGGTAGTTGTGAAGGATGAAACGGACCGCTCGATTTTGCACATTTTCAATTATGTTTGTCAGACTAGCATGACCAGGATCCCATATGGAGCATGCGTATTCAAGGTTAGACCTAACATAAGTAATGTACAGCTGTTGCTTTAACTTCGGGGGAGCTAAGGAAAAATTACGTTTTAAATAACCAAGCATGCGGTTAGCTTTCGATGTAATGTATTCTATGTGTCTTTTCCATGAGAGATTGTTAGTAATATGCACACCAAGATATTTATAGGATATTACTTGATCAAGTGAAGTATTATTCAGTAAATAATTAGGGCATGCTGAAATACTACGGGAAATTCTCATTGTTTTGCATTTAGACGTGTTAAGGTCCATAACCCAGAGCTTACACCATGTCGAAATGTTATTAAGATCATTCTGCAGTGTTAGGGTATCATTAGGGCCTTCAATCTTGCGATATAAAACACAATCATCGGCAAATAAACAGATGGAACTTGTGATTTGGTTAGGAAGATCATTGATGTATATTAAAAAAAGTAATGGTGCTAAAACAGAGCCCTGAGGTACGCCTGAGTCAACCGGTACTTCAGGAGAGTTTTTATCATTAATGCTGACATATTGCGTTCGGTTGGATAGAAACTCTCGAATCCAATTGAAAACCAGGGGATCAATGCTTAACTGGCTGAGTTTAAATAAGAGTAAGCGGTGACTGACGCGGTCAAAAGCCTTGGCGAAATCTAAAAATATGCAGTCTACTGTAAAACCATTGTCTAGAAATGCGTGAAGATCATTGCAAAATGTTGCTAGCTGTGTTTCGCATGAGAATGTCTTACGAAACCCATGCTGACTACTATGAAAGAACTTATTCGATTCTAAAAAATTGACCAGATGGGAGAAAATGAGGCGCACGCTGCAATTTTTTTTATTGTTCAACAACGCACAGGAAAAATCTCCCACCGGCACCACCTTGGAGGTCAAAATGTAAGACTTGTTACACGCGACGACTAGGACTACAAGGGACGAATGAGTGCCGTTATAAAGAGCTTCGGCTCTAAAAGTTCCCTGTTGTGCCCTGTTACTGGAATGGTATGAAGCCTTTGTGTTCTGTACATGGTGTAAATAAATTTTTTCTAAACAAAAGTTCGCAGGTGCGACGTAGCAATGGAAAGCACAAGACCGGGTTGATTGGTGGATCATGAGAGAGCCCTTTGCATTGCAGTGGGCGGAGCCAGGCTGATGCTGCTGCTGCTGATGATGACGATGATCATGATAATCATGATGATGATGATGCTCTTACGTGGTACAAGAACCGCGAGGGAACGCTGCCGTGATGGGATATGGATGGATGGATGGAAAAACTTTATTTCGTCAGAAAGCAACTGAGGATGATTCCGTGTTAGATGGCCATCAACCCAAGGTTGGCGGCGACCTGTGTGGCCCACTCCACGACCCTTAACTGGACGACTGGGTCTGAGCTGGTCAACACGGCCTCCCAGTGCTCAAGAGAGGGTTCACGCATAATATCCACCGGCGGCGGCACTATGCTACATTCCCAAAGTATGTGATCATATGTTGCCACAGCCTGACACCATTTGCATTGCGGCTTTATCTCCTCCGGGTACATTTTGTTCAACACGTAAGGGTTGGGAAAAGATCACGTCTGCAGTTTTCTCCAGACGCATTCCTGCGCCTTAGTCAACCGCTTGTGCGGGGGCGGATAAAACCTCCGCTCTAGTTTATAATGATTCGTTATGTCATGAAAGGACACCAGCCCATCTCTCGCGGACCTCCCCGGAACTGGCAGCTCACCTACCCGGCTGACGAAACCTCGAGCATTCAGGTGAGCCGCCTCGTTTCCAGGGTTCCCAGAGTGTGCTGGTACCCAGACAATTTCTATTTCTCTCATTTCTCGTCCCGTGGCCCTATGCAGAAATCGTGCAGCGGTCGCCGATATTCTGCCCCTCACCAGATTTCGCATGGCTGTCTTTGAATCACTGAAAATCAAATCTGACTGCGAATTAGTTATAGCTAGTGCTATTGCCGCTTCCTCTGCAGTTTCCGAGGAGCGGGTTTTGACCGATCCAGAAGCGATCAAGCGCCCCCGCCTGTCCACCACCACAATCACAAAAGCGTCTTTGTCCTTATATTCCGCAACATCTGTATAGACTGCCGCTTTGTACTCGCCGTACTCAACGTGTAAAGCTCTGGCTCTTGCCTGCCTGCGCTGCGTATGGTGAATCGGATGCATATTTTTGGGCAAAGGTTTTATGTACAGGGCCTTATGTAACTCTCGCCGCACCTGAATTTTAGTGTCCCCAGTGGGAGCCTCTGCTCCAATGCCAATCCTTTCCAATATAATCCTGCCCGCTTTGGTTGTCGAAAGCCTAGCGTGCTGCATCACCAGATGCGCCTCCCATAATTCATCCAGGGTGTTGTGTACCCCTAGTTTTAATAGCCTTTCTGTAGGCGCGTTGTTAGGCAACCCAAGCGCTGCCTTGTAAGCTTGCCGGATCATAGCCTCGACCTTACCTTTATCTGCGGCATCCAACTTCATATAAGGTGTCGCGTAAGTAATCCTGCTGAGCACAAACGCCTGTACCAGCTTACAGAGTTCTTTTTCTTTAACCCCGCTCTTACGGTTAGCGATTCTTCTGATTAGCCTGACAGTAGCATTGACCGTGGTCTTAAGTTTTTCAAGGGCCACCCTATTCTTCCTGTTAGTTTGCAGATATAGGCCAAGAATTCTAATCGTTTGAACTTCAGCTACCGGCCTACCCCGTACCTTTACCTCTAACGGCGGTGGCGGAATATAGTGTCTTGCATGTAGCCCTCTGGGTTTGTCCCGAACCACAAAGAGCTCGGACTTTGGCTGAGAGCATGAAAGTCCCGCCTCCCCTGCCAACTCTTCGACAATATTAACTGCCTGTTGCAGTGTTTCTTCCAGATGCGCGTCACTACCCCTGGTTACCCATAGAGTAATATCATCTGCATAAAATGTGTGTTTGAGTCCCGGTATCTCCTCCAGCCTCAGCGGTATTTTAATTAAGGCGATGTTAAACAGGAACGGGGACAAAACTGAACCCTGCGGCGTCCCTTTGCCTCCCAACGCGAATGAGTCCGATTTGATATCTCCTATTGAAATTTCTGCGGTTCGGCCCTCCAAGAATGATCTGATGTAGCGAAATGTCCTGACCCCTGGGCCAATTTCTGATAGGTTATTCAATATTGCCTCATGCGAAACATTGTCGAAAGCTTTATTCAGGTCAAGCCCCAATACAGCTTTGGTGCCCGTGCCATGCCCGGGATTGACTACATCATGTTTTAACTGTATCATGACATCCTGTGTGGACAAATTGGCCCTGAAACCTATCATAGTTGGGGGAAAGATGGCCTTGTCCTCTGCATAATTCTGAAGCCTGTTGAGAACCACGTGCTCCATCAATTTGCCCACGCATGATGTCAGCGATATGGGGCGCAGGTTTTCCAAGCAGTTTCTTGCCTGGCTTCGGAATAAATATAATCCTAGCATGCTTCCATTGTGCTGGGATCTCCCCGGCCACCCAATACTCATTTATAAAGTCATTGATCGCCCCGACCGATTTGAAGTCTAGGTTTCTCAGCATTTTATTAGTAACTCCATCCGGACCTGCGGCAGACGTAGTACGCAGCTGCCCCATGGCAAACTCCACCTCCGCAATTGTGAACTCTTCATCTAGGTCTGAGTTTTCCACCCCCGAGTAGTGTGGTAAGCAACCGTCTACTCCATCAGTTATGTACCGATTTCGGAGTTCCTGTATAAACTCTCCAATTGTGCCTTCATATTGATGCATTAACCGAGTCATTTGCCCCCGTTGCGCCGATTTTGTTGCTGCCGGATCCAAAAGATGCCTTAACAGCTGCTATGTCTTTTTGCATCCAAACTGTCCATTCATGCGATCACAAATCTGGCCCCACTGCTTGGCTTGCAACTCAATTGTATAATTTTCGATTTTACGTTCTAACTTGGCAGTCCTTCTGCGAAGGACGCCATTATGTTTTTGCTTCTTCCACCTTCTCAAGAGACTCGCGTGCGCTTCCCACATGTGTAATAGTCTCGAGTCAGCGGTAAACTCCTCCTGCTCGACTGGCACTTCTACCGTGGTATTACTTACATCCTCCTTGAGCGCCTGTACCCATGCATCCAGGTCATTAATTTTCCCGTTTACAGTGTCTGCTCTGTTTTTCCTAAATCTGTCCCAATCTGTAATTCTATGCCCCCTCACTTTGTCTTTATGCTTCGCAGCGCTAAACGTCGTGGAAATGATATAGTGATCACTTCCTAGGGCTTGTCCCATGTTTATCCACTTTGCATTACTGATGCCTCTAAAAAACGTAAGGTCTGGGGAGGTATCCATGCTTACGCTGTTGCCTATCCTCGTATGATCTTGTGGATTGTTTAACAGCGTCCATCGCAGATCCCGGGCAACTTGCCAAAGCCGATTGCCCTTTGGGCTGGCTCGAATATAACCCCACTCCGGGTGAGGAGCATTGAAATCTCCTACCACTATAAGCGGAGCGCGAGCTGCTAACCGTTGAGTTTGAATCAGGAGTTGTGGCAAGCCCAATCCTTTATCTTTTGGAGAACTATACACATTAAGTAAAAACAGACTCTTCTCATACTTTCGTTTAGGCAAAATCTCAAGCAAGACATAGTCTTCCCTGCTGCTATCTACGGAATGCTGAATGGCAGTGATGTTGCGATGGACTAGCACGGCTGTGAAGACGCGTGATACGCCCCTTGAATCAGTTCCTGGCGCTGTAAATGCCTTAAATCCAGGTAATTTTACGGAACCACTAGCCTCCTGTAAGGCTATTATGTCTGGTTTACTGTCCAGATTTTGTACGTGCAACTGCAGGTTACCCCGCTTTTGACGAAAGCCCCTGCAGTTCCACTGCCAAACCTCAATTTGCTGGCGAGGCGCCATGATGAGGCACCAGGTTGACTAATGGCACTTGGCCACCCACGGGAGGCAGTCTTGCCTCCAATAGAGTATGAAGCTGCTGAAACATGCCCATGACCTGGGTTTGGGAATCCTTAAATTCAGTGGAGAGCATGCCGAGACGCTCCTCTATTGTGTCTAATCTGGCTTCGATCTTTTCGACTCGAGCCTCCAACCTATCCTGTCTTTTCCCTTGTTTGCCTACTTTATCCGCAAGTGTTGTTACATCCGACTTAAGACTAATGACCTTAAAAACAGGCTGTGGCATGTCTACTGGTGACGTTTCGGCTAATCGTTTTGCGTTAGCTACCTCATCCCCCGGCAGTAGTCTCTTCACTGTCCCCCGATTCTCCACTTCCATAGCTGCACTCTCCTGTACGCGAGCAGACGCCTCTTGCGTCGCTTTCTGTAGGCCTTGCACTGCTGGTGCCTGTGTCCCCTGCCGTTGGTCGTTTCTAAGTGCGCGATCCATCTCTGCAATTCTGTTTTCCATTCTTTTAATCAAGTCTCCCTGTCGCTGAACCAGCGCTGCTAACTCCCTCTCTCGAGCGGTTTCGTTCTGGGAGGCCGTGCTTGACAAGCTCACCTTTTTGTTGGTGTCGCGTGCGCAGCTGTTGGTACTGGATGCTCGTCCACCATCTTGGCCGCCCCCGCGCCCTGGCAATGGCGGGAAGGATCTCGACCGGTCCCTGCTTTTGCTTCTGCCTTCTTTACCCCTCGGTGACCGCTCCGTGGCCCTCGAGGAACGCTTATCGTTGCCAGCTTCGCTCTCTCTTTCGATGCTCTGCTGCCGGCCTGTCGGTGGCTTGCGAGCCAGGCGAAACTTGCAGTTCCGGCTCCCTGTGTGATGCGCACCATGGCACACGATGCAGTCCGGCGTGCACGTAGGTGGCTCTCCTTCTGGCGGGGCAGGATGGTCCTTCCCGCAACGGTGACATAGATTGCTCTTCGGACGGTAGCAAACGTCCGCTCGATGTCCAACTCGTCTGCAGTTGAAGCAAGTCTCGACCAAATTTCTATACGGGATCACAGCGTACAGACAGCTCCAGTAAGTAATCTGCCGGGGTATGCGTTTTCCCCCGAACGTAATCTGAATCGCCTTTGACTTTCCCAGAGGTCTCGCGTCCAGAATGTCTATGCCTTCATTCTTCTTCAGGAATCCCGCCCGAACTTCTTCCACTGGGCATCCATCATAAGCATTATAAATCACTAACCGCACGGAGTTCTCCAACGGCGCCACGAACGCCGAAACCGGCCGGTCACGATCACCCAGCTTGAGCGTCTTCACAGTCGCATATGCCCCACTGCGATGTATGCACGGTGTGCTCAACGTCAACGTGTTGTTTGTGCCATTAACCCGCACAATGTCTTCTTCCGCGGCAATCGCACTCGTTAGACGCGCTGCTGCTCTCAGTGCACATCCGAGTTCTCTCGCTGTCACAACACTCAAGTCCCAGTTCTGGGGCCTGTACACAATCTTGAAATCCGTGGCTGGCAACTTGAGAAACGGTCCGCGTTTCTTCCATACCGGCGCTTTCCCCCGCTTGACTTGCTGCGCTCCGTGCGTCTTGCGCCCGTCGCTGCCGGCCTGCGTCTCGCAAGGCTTACTCTTGGCGTTGTCGCCATGCTGAGTCTTCTTAAATCGGTCCTGTGCCTTCAGCACTGGAGCCCACTCTCCCGCTTCAAAATCTTCGGGTGTTATAGTCTCCCCTTCGACGTAGTACTCCATCTTCAGCCCAACAAGACCCGCGGTCACCGGGCGCAAGTCAGACGCCGGGCGACGCGGCCCAGGCCAGGCTTGGCCTAGGAGATAGGCCTAGCCCTGCCACCGCGGGGTTGATAGGAAAATCTCGGAAACTCCAAAAACGGGGACAAACTTGCCTAAACGAGTGGTGTCTGTAGGTACAGGGCAACCTCCTGCAGACGAGCCCACTGACAGCAAGTCCAGAACAAAGCGCGTCCGCCGATAGTCGGTCACCGGGCCGGAGCTCATGCGAAACACGTCCGCACAGCGTCTCACTCCAGCCGCCTCTCCCGCAGGAAGCGTGATGGGATAAATTTCAGCAGCAACTTCTACGCGTAGAGAACTTCGCAAATGACGACCGCCATGATTCTGATCAGCAACTCATTGAGTCGTGCGAACGCATCACATGTGGGGAATGTACCTGAATAAAATGCTCATTCGAAATATCTTGCAGAGTCCTGAGCCACAAAAAAGGCCATGGTCGCCTATGCGGGGTTTACGAGGCCGACTTGCAAACTTTGGCCTATGCGTAATACTTCAATCAGAAAAACACGCTGGTGGTGTTTCGCCCGCGCATTTATTACTTCAGGTCTACGTGGTCGTACGCCACCTAAATGTGGCCCTCAAAGCAGCTGGATCCGCAGGTTGTGTGTTACGCAAATAGAGGAGCAGTGGTTTGCTTGGACTGCGCTGCTGCTCAACGCATGAACTGGCACTCTTCTCGGCAAAACACGTGAGCTATAAAAATAACCACACAAACCAGGTGACACAGTATGTTACACCGACTTTTGCTCGTCTACTAAGCAAGGTAGGAAATTTAGCAAGGACGATCAGTAAAGCCGATTTCTTTGCGCTGAGATTTATGTTTGCCAGCGGAAGAACACACACTGATTACATTCCCTTGAAGAGACGAATTGTAAAATTTCAAGTAAGCTGTAACCGTGCATGTAAAACATCATATATACATCAAGCACGTGGTAAAAAACTGCATGTTCTTGTCACAAGTATTTGCTGGAGAATAAGTATATAATGTGCAATATACGCGAAACTTATCACATGTTGTTATTCTAAGCAAAGGGATTCATTAGACCCTAGAGATCTCGCTTTGTAACACAGACTGCCACGCCATCACCCTGTCCTTTGCTTTCAAAACGAGCCTAAAGCCGTATTTGTGTTAAGTTCCTAATTGGCTATAAACTCGAACGCATTGTTCACAACAAAACAAAATGTTTCGATACTGCAAGCAGTCATCAGGGGATAAAGCGAGGGCTCCGGATTTATTCTTCAAGCATCCATATAATCTCGCCTTCGGCTACGAGAAAACTTCTTCACTTTAAATCTCTAGGAATGCCTCAACAGCAGGTTCTCTTCTCATCAATTTTACATAGCGTTTTCCTCAACTCTGTTGCCGTAATCAAATCCACTGCCGCATGAGGCAAAAATGAAAGGTAGAAGTGAGGCAATTGTCAATAGCGAATAGTGAAGTATATCGGAGTCTGAGAAGCAGTGGGAAGAATAAAAAGAAAAGGAAAAGAAGAAGCGGAATCAGGCTCAAACATGTTTCCTGCAGCGGACAATCTATGCGGTATA
Organism: Rhipicephalus microplus; assembly: GCF_043290135.1. Taxonomy (NCBI): domain Eukaryota; kingdom Metazoa; phylum Arthropoda; class Arachnida; order Ixodida; family Ixodidae; genus Rhipicephalus; species Rhipicephalus microplus. Next base: position 43,011,144 of record NC_134703.1, read on the forward strand.
TCTTTCCATTAGCTGAGCTAAAGTCGCCTGCTATTGATTGATAGCTTACGATACGGTATCATTTGTACTCTGCAGACATGAGGACTGAGTGATATTGACATTAAGTTGCATACGCCTACTCAAGTAATCATATTTTCTCAAATAACCTGACACATAAAGTGAAAAATCACAGCACATCCACGGAGTGAATGAAGATGACTGGGGCGAAGCTTCCATTCATGCTTCTGTCCGTCCATCCGTCTCTTTGTCCGTGAGCTGGTCCATCCGTCCGCCCGTGCGCCCATCCATGTGTCCAACCAAGCATGATCCGGCAAGCTCACTTCCCCACGTACGGCTTTGTCTTCACGTGGAAGCACTCATGTGAGCATAAGTCTCTTCGGTGGAAGTGTACAAGAAAAAGTTAACCTGACAATATCAATTTGCTGTGCTTCTGTCTCCCACTTTTTCCAAGAAACACTGTCACGTGAACATTGCCTTAATTCCATTTGATGGGAGCAGGTCTTAAGGTAAGTTGCAAGATATGGCACTGTATGCAATAAAACAATAAAAAATCCAAACCCTGTACTGACTGTGCATCAGTTCTGAAAGGGCCCTTTCAAATGACTTCATGAAAACCTTTATTTGACGACGCTTGCTGCAGCTATTGTATACATAGAAATAAGCGATACAGCGTCCGCAGATTTATTGTAATATAGTCAGATTCGGCGGAGACAGCCGGAAACGAGCAAGTCATTTTGCAAATAACCTTTGCGGCTCTCAAAGCAATTCTACGATCCCTGCCACAAGCAGGTTCTTTACCAGAAGTGAAATTGCTGCTAGATGTTGAGCATCTTTTCTTGTCGTAATCATGGCTACCGGACTATCTAACTGGTACAAAAGAAGTGCAATATTCCAGCGGAACTGCAACGGTTTGCAGAATAAGAGTGGAGATTTTCGGAAATTTGTCGCTCAGCCCGGGTTTCCGATTCTGTGTATTTCCGAAACAAGAGTATCGACTAACTTTCGCTTGTCCAATTATGTGGTGTACCAAGCAGAACGTCCTGCTGCAAAAAGCAGAGTGATGTTGTGTGTGAGACGTGATATTCCGTCGACACTTGTGGCTACTTCAAAAACAGATGCGCCAGAATTTGTTAGATGCAAGGTGAAGTTTGGTAACGTTACTGTAACGGTAGTTAGTGTTTACGTGCACCCTCAAGCAAACGTTTCATACGCAGAGTTGGCGGCAGTGTGTAGATCTGACCATGATCCCATAATTATATGTGGTGATTTTAACGCGCACCACGAATTGTGGGGTAGTGAGCGTTGTAGCGTAAGGGGATCTGCTATAGTAAAAATATGCGAAGATTATGGTTACACTATACTAAATGATGGTTCTCCGACGTTTCTACGGGGGCATAACTACTGCAGCGTACTAGATACTACTGTGTGCTCCTCTGAATTAGCGGCTGAAGCAGACTGGACCGCAGACGCTGACACAAGAGGAAGTGACCACTTGCGAGTATTCATTTGTTACCCAAAGTTGAAGAATACAAGAAATAACCGCACAACAAGAATTACAAATTGGGCAATCTTTCGAAAATTACAGAGACAAAATCTTGAACACTGTTCTGACGCAGAAACGTATGCATCGAAGATAAAAAATTTTCTAACAAAAGCAACTCGTGCAGTACCCATTCCAGATGGGTATTCGGGTGTTGACGCTAAGTATGAGAGGCTTCGGGCAATACGACGCCGATCTGAAAGAAGATATCGCAGGTCGGGTAATTTAGAAGATTTCAATGTTGCACAGAAAGTACATTCTGCAATGCGTAACCAACTGCAGAAGCTTTCAACCAAAAGGTGGCAAGATTTATGTGCCTCACTTTCTCCATTTACCTCGGCGCCTCAACTGTGGAACATGGTACGCGCCCTCCGACAGCCAGTAGTCCACTCGAGACCACTACAGGCTCTAGCGCTGTCTCAAGGAGTTAGCGAACGTGTGATTGCCGAAGAATTTTGCGATCTTATACTGAGAAATGGAGAGACCGCCCAAACTAGCGAATATAAATCCTCAGCAGAATCAGCTTCGTTGGTTGTAACAAAGCTCTCTGCGATCAGTTCATCAGATCTGGATGACAGCTTCACACCAGAGGAGCTCCAATATGTGCTGTCTTCAGTAAAACGAACAAGTTCACCAGGAACAGATGAAGTTGCATACGCTGCTCTTGCTAACTTGTGCAAAAAAGGAAAATTACACCTGTTGGACATCTGTAATAAAAGTTGGCAAGAAGAAAAAGTTCCGGAAAGTTGGAAGATATCAAAAGTAGTACTGTTGCTAAAGCCAGGGAAGAGCCCTATGCAGTTGGACTCGTTTAGGCCGGTTAGTTTGACAAGTTGTTTTTCAAAAGTGATGGAAAAAATGATCAATGAACGAATATTATGGTGGCAAGACATAAAAAAACTACTACCAGAAAGCATAGCCGGCTTCAGAAGAGGTAGATGCGCAATGGACTGCATTCTGGATTGGGTCACAGATGTGAAAAACCAACGAATGCAAGGAAACATCACTGTCGCTGTATTCCTTGATGTCCACCGAGCATACGACACAGTGAGTCACGTTCACGTTCTGGAAGGTCTGGCGTTACAGGGATTCAAGGGCAAGATACTGCGTTGGATCGCTGACTTCCTGAAGCAACGGAAAATTTTTGTAGTTACGCAGGAGGGCCCAACGTCAGAACATGTCGTCAACCAAAGAGTGCCACAAGGCAGCGTACTAAGCCCTACTCTCTTTAATGCAGTCATGGCGCAGCTCCCGTATAATCTTCCACCTAACATCAGATGTTCAGTATATGGTGATGATATAAGCATATGGACGTCTGGTCATCGTTTTTGGATGTACAACAAACTCTACAAGAAGGATTGGATTATGTAGACCATTTTCTAAAAAAAAAGAGGTATGGCACTGAGTCTGGCTAAAACAGCCATACTTCCGTTTTACTTTAAAAGGACCTGGAAATTTCCAGATTATTTTGCAAAATCAGCCTATTCAAATGGTTAAAACTCATACATTCTTGGGAGTAATTTTATACCAGAGACTAACATGGTCGCCTCATGCCCAGTCCCTGGAACAAAAAGTGAATCAGGCCATTCGAATCCTCCGGCATCTCTGCGGGGCCAAATGGGGTGGTACTACAGAGTCGTTATTAGCCCTACAAGTTGCCTGGATACGCCCCATCGTAACTTACTCACTGCCTCTGCTGCATGGACTCCCAGCCTCCATCGAAAGGAGACTTCACTTGTTATTGGCAAGGAGCTTGAGGGTATGTCTGGGTTTACCACGGTCAACTTCGAGTGCTTTAGTGTATGCGGAGGCTCGAGAGCCACCTTTGGCAGTGCTCCGAACTAAAGAAACATCTTGAAATTTATTTAGAATTTTCACGCAACATGAAAGTCATTTTTTATCTGCTGCACTAACACAAAGGACGGCAACGAGACTACAGGATACTATATCATCATTTCAAGCAGTAGTACCAGAATTTAAACAATGGAAACCTTCAAAACTACCTTGGACGCTGCCACTTCTCAACGTTATCCGTGAAATAGACGGCATAGAGAAGAAAGCAGACATGGCACCTCTAGTAGCGGCAGAGTTGGTACTTCATCAGCTTCATTTAATGCATAATGAAAAAACGAAGATATATACAGACGGATCATGCACAGAAGAAGCGTCAGCCTGTGCGGTCTTTATACCCGAAATTCAGAAAAAGAAGATGTACAAATTATCGCACAAATCTTCATCGACGACAGCAGAATTGGTGGCTATCTTTGAAGCAGTTAAGCTTATCTGCGAGAATCCCGAGCCACGAAAATAGGTGATATGCACTGATAGCAAACCTACTCTTCAGCTAATCAGAAATGTGAGATCACCTTACAAAAATGGTGAAATAGCACAATGTATCGCAGAAACTGTGGAACATGCCTCATCGCAGGGTCACAACATCGTATTCCAATGGATACCCAGCCACATTGGAATAAAGGGAAATGAAGACGCTGATAGTCTCGCGAAGAAAGCAATGAAGGAAGGACGGGATTGCACAATCCCTATGTCTGGGGCGGATATTCGACATTTTATATCGCAAGGAGCTAACCATTGTTCGATGGAGAAGTGGTTTGAGAGCCCTAAGTCAAAGGAAACGGTACTTTATGAAGTTGATCCACACAGAAAATTTTCCATAGTGACAGACCTCTCACGACATTTAGAGACATTGACTCACCGACTTAGATTAAAAGTAGCATACACAGACAGCTTCCTGCACAAGATACATTGATCCCACTCACCGGAATGCCATTGCGGTCATGCAGAAGAAAATGTTCGCCATATTATTTTGGAGTGCGTTAAATACGCGAATGAAAGAGAAAAATTAAAGAACAAATTAGCAAGTTTGGACGGACGGCCCCTCACAATAGAGAAACTACTTGGACCATGGCCTGAGATGCATCTCCAGAAAAAAGCAATAATCTTCCTGACAGACTTTTTAGTGGAGACCGGACTGGACAAGCGCCTATGACTGACAGCCAGAGATGAGTTTATATAAAATGTGGTGATGTATATACTGACATTAGATTAGTAAGGTGTGCATGTAAGTAGTTGATGACTGTGTGAACTGCGTGAAGAAAACTGTGTATTGGCATGTTATTTGAACTGGTTTCAGTGTCCTATTATGTGTTTTTTCCGTATTGTTAATTTCTGGGTACCGTTCTGTATTACTATTTTATTTTTCGCTGCAAAACTTTGTAATATGGAGTAGCCGAGGCAATAGGCACCTCAACCTCGTCACAACAAAACAGTTAAAACAGAACAGAACAGAACAGTCAGATTTGGTTTGTGTATAAAAAGACACGTTGGAAAGGACAAGTAGCTATAGTGTGGTTCAACACGCACTTATTCTTAAGTTTGCGTTGTTCCTGATATCTAGGTGCTTTTACACAGTTCCGGCTACTTTTTTTTTGCAGATAAAAAATTACTAATAATCACCACCATAAACAATCACTCATTCCAGCCAGTCCAGTCATGAAAATTGACATATGGAGAAAGTCCACTCATACAGCCAGAAGATCAACAACATAAAATGCAGTCCAGTCCCAAAGCACTACCATCCATATCAAATGCAGTCACAAAACTGCCCAATATGCTGAAACTAGCTGAACACACATGGTTCAACGAAGACTGGTCAAGTGAAATCACATGCATACGGAATCTGATCTGGGCACTCATCTGCAGTCATACTCGCCGAGAGTGTAAGTGAGACTGGACGAATGCTGCTGGCATAGTCTTCAACAAGCCAGTCGCCAGGAGCAGCAGCTGAGTCCACCCTCTATTGTCAAAGCCACATTTACTTCTAGATTGTTGCTAGGCTTCAGTTATGAGATGCTAGGTTGTTTGTATGTACGTTTTCAGCGCAGAGAGGTTCGAGTTAAGCTCCATGCAGACAATCGCAGACACGTCATTATTGTGCGGACCTCGAAGACAGAAAGTCGGGCTGAAACCAAGTGTTCATACCTCTCATACAGGCATGATGATGGGTACTACGTCGTCGGCGGGGATCATCCATTGCATCAGGGTCATCTTGCAGGTGTCAATGATTGATTGATATGTGGGCTTTAACATCCCAAAACCACCATATGATTATGAGAAACGCCGTAGTGGAGGGCTGCGGAAATTTTGACCAACCTGGGGTTCTTTAATGTGCGTCCAAATCTGAGCAAATGGGCCTACAGCTTTCTAGCGTTCATTGAAAATGCAGCCATCGCAGCTGGTGTTCAATCTCGTGGCCTTCAGGTCAGCAGCCGAGTACGTTAGTCTCTAGGCCACCGCGGTAAGGCTCTTGCAGGCGCCGTTGGCTTTCCCGTTCCCTCGCATTAAATCGTTATCACGTACATGGGGCCATCCGCTCACTGCCGTCGCTTCGCAGCCATTCATTGGACTAACTGTGGCCTTCTTCATTTTTAATTGTCTAGCGGTAAGTAGTGTTCCCCCACCTTCAATGGCGCATTTCCGTTTGTAAGGACCACAGTGTTCTGGATATACTCTTAAGGAACGATTTGCAACGCAACTTCTCTGTTTTTACGATAGTGTTACTGAAGTAATCATTCTGTCATAGTAGCAAGCAAGTGGTCCTTGCACATAGTGGCATGCAAGTGCATCGACCGGGAACTTGAAGAGAAAACTTTTGAGTACAGCGCCAAAGGACACAAGAAGCTGACATGTAAATGGGACAAGCTTCTGCTTATAACTGGAGTGGACTGCGCGCAGCGATACAGCATAGTGTTAATAATACTCCGCAGATAAAAAAAAAGAGGTACAGAAAATTAAAAAAAAAAACAATAGCAGTTCGTCGAGAACATAACGAGGCTGATTACTTATTTACTCTTCACTTACACCAAAACAGAGGGGAAGCTGACGCATATGCCTTTATAGCATTGTATTTTATAAGACTGAACGAGTTCTCAAGTAAGGTGGTGGTTGCTTCAAAATTACGGCGCACTTATTACAGCCTCGATACCCAACATCTGTCAAAGTTTACATATATGTGCATTATGTTAACTTTTTCAACGTTGTATAGCTCCCGATATCTATGTTAACACTGTCTTTGCTGTATATTGCCATAGAAAACCTACAAAATGCACGCAAAAACATAACTACACCCTTTTTTAAATGTGAATATACATACACAACAGCAACAACAAAAAAAGATGTACTGTATCCTATTTATACTTTGAGCCCTTGTCACACTACCACTAACACCATGATTCAAAGCATAGTTCGTAGTGGCACCAAATGACTGTAATGCAGATTGTTTTGCAGTACAAGCCATGTATTGTTCATTGTTATCATAAAATCGGAAAGCTCTCTATGCAAATGACTGGTCGCTGACGCCCTACTTTGTGGTAAAAAAGTATACAAACTTCAAGGTCGCGTTCTTGCTTCGCAGGCCATTCCGTTTCTCCATTCAGAGACAGGATTAGAAAAAGGCGTGTTATCTTTCTAGGCATGGCACAACATTCGAAGCAATGACGTACTGAAAGCAAAGCCGCCCTTTAGCGGTTTCCCTGCACTACGTTATTTGCATCTGGAGACATATGGTCTGAAATTCGGCAACTGGAATTCGGAGAACTTGTGCCTTGTGAAAACAAAGAACATACCAATTTGCGTGGTCCGTAACGCACATTTATCAGCCTCCAAAAGCAACGATAAAAATGAAAAAAAAGACAAGTTTAGGAGATGGTTGAGGAAAATACAGAAAATGAAGCTCGCTTTCCTGATGGCTTACGAATTCGCCTGTGCATCTCATCCAGACTTTCGTGTTTCGTTGTTTTTTTTTGTCATTTTAATGGAGGCAATACAAAAGACGAAGGAGAAGATGAAGAAAAAAAGAAGAAGAAGAATAAGAAGCAATCGCCTGTTACAAACGAACACGTTTCGGCATCTACCCTGCTGACGGAAGATGAACATGAATGGATGCGAAAAATTGCCCTTTTAGCAGTTTATTTTATCCGTTTCTTCGGTTTCTGGCTCTATTCACAACCAAACAAATCACTTTGTTTTGTCTCGACTGTACTGAGTTTCGTAGATCGATTGTGCTTTCCACTCTTCCCACACTCATGTTTCCAACGGCATTCGTCTTTCCGATTTCACCGCCGCGGTGATTGCTCACAGTTCGTTTTGTATAATTTCTGGCCATGGTTGTTGGCGTACCGTGCGCGAATTGCACCTTTCAGCCAAACTTGATTTGTGTTTACTTTACAGCCAGGGCCGTCAACATTTCTTTGTTGTTGGACCTTCTCCTCCAGAAACAGGCCCAGTAGGTCCCTTCTGTTTGCCTCGTTTTGTTTCTTCTGGTTTGTTTAACTATTTCATCGGCAAATTCGACCAGCTCTTCGCTACGTAATTTGGCTATCTTCATAAGCCTCTGCTGCAGTCGCATATTGTCGATGTCCTGCTTGTATGTATGAAAACGTTCCCATACTAAGGTGACAACGTCCGATATTAAACGTCGGAGCATCAGTTCCTCGCGGTGTCTGTTTGTGGACACGTATACGCAGATAATTTCCCTGAGGCAAGAACACGGTTGTATTTTGGCCACCATAGGATTTGACGAAGTCCCCAGGGATAAAATAACGATTGTACCCTGCGGCCCTTCATCACATTCAGCCTTAATAGGTACCTGATACCAATCACGTACGCGAATGTTGTGGGGGCAGATATAACAAAGTTGCCTTATTTACACTTTTGTACTATAGCAATTCTTTATGTGCTCTTGCGTCTATAGCGTAAAAAAAGTGCACCACTTCTTTTTTATCAATGATTTTTTCCTGCAGCAAAACTGCACGAAACCCCCTTTATTTGCGTTTTCAGCCTGCAGGAAATGATTGCTCAATCCTTATCTGCATTTGTAATCATAGCATTACATTTACCTCCTCCCTTGTCACCGTGCAAATGATGCATACTTAACATATGCACGCACACGCACCAACTGCATCAAAAACCAAAACGCCTTCAACTAAAGATCACCAACCACTGCCCCCGTATTCTTATAATTGTTAAATCGAAACAAAGCAACGCCGACATAATCATAAAAATCACCTCCGCAACCACTGGGAACTAATATATTCCTAACAATTCAATATTTTATCCATGCACCTTGCTCAGGTTTAGTAAGAACTTTGAACGGATATAATCAAGATTGAAAAAAAGCAAATTATTTTTGTGGCGTCCGCTTTACAATGTGAGTGGGAGGGAGTAAAACAGACATTAGGCTCTGCTGGAATAAATGAAATTCGTTGTTCTGATATGAGGATATGTACTTTGGTGTGAGCTTGTTTTTGTGCTGAAGCTGAAATTTGGGGATATCAAATGTGGACAAATCTATGCAGAATGTTTTTTGATGGTTCTATTTGACTCAGCCTTCTCATCTCATTATTGTAGCCTAAGATTATAATTTGATAAAATAGCATCAAAATTCACAACGTTGCCAGACTACATCACCACTATTCGAGCGCAGTGGAGGGCTGACAGAAGCTCGAAAAACTCCTCCATCTCCGCAAAAAAAAAAAAAAAAGAACACGTGTCGGCCTCTTATGCTATGGGAATATTTGAAATGCAAAACAGGGGATCCTGTGGGAGCTTACGAGGTGCAAACACTGGCGAACGAATTTGCTGAGGTTAAGCCTAAACCTTCACTGTGCCATACGAAATAGCTCCAAATGCGCGTACCGTTTCCTCGGCAGTAATACACATATGCTTTGCGATCTGTTTTGTATATGCTACATATCCCTGTCGTCGGAAGCAATGGCATCAGGATATCCCTCCTGCCTCAACACACTGTTGACCAGGTCCTCGTAATCAGGCTCTTGAAATGAGATGACACCTAAGGCGGAAGGAGAAAATGAAATATGGAAATGACAGCACAGGGAAGAGTAGGTGCGCATAAAAGGAGGAGGAGAAGTGGGGTTGTGGAGTACTGGAGGCGCCACTGACAACTCAATAAATACACAAAAATTTAATACAATTTTTGTGTTTTAATAAACTGAAAGTAAATTGATGAATGTATTTTCACTGTATTCACCCGCAGACGCTTGGTTATGTGGAAGAACACCGGCTTGACATGAAAAGAACCCGGGTTAGGTCCCCACTCAGACCCAGAAGTTATTATTTGCATCTTTCTCCATGTTTTGGTCACATTGAACATGATAGTTTTTCGCTCACGACCAATGACGCCGACGCCGAAATTTCTGCGAGACGATCGTTTTAACGCTATGGCGTTAAAGGAACAACAAACAACAACAATGGTTTAAACATACAACTGTATTTTGCAATTCTCAGCCTTCATGTTGTTAAACGTCAATCTGTAGAATTAAATACACAAAAGGGCACATCAGTTGTTCTAAAAACCGGGAAACTCGTGCTCTTAAACTTTTATTGGTATATGCTTCCTCTTTTTTTTTTCTGCTACATACATCTGATAAATCTGACGCGATATTGTCAATAAATCGGGTTTTAACGAACCACCCTGTTACTAAATAGAACAGTGACGAATACTTATGAAACATTTTCTCTTGACCATGATTGTACCACTTGTAAGAAAGAAAAACCTCGTCTAGGGCTTTCAGTAACAGTGGGAGCATTAGGGGCGATGTGTAGTTCCCTGGGATGCTCCCCTTTTGCAGCCTAAGCAACAGTAGCATGCATCACACTGTCATGGAATACAACTTCTCAAGAAACTTCTAACTATAAAGGAAGCTCATCCATGTGTTAGGTGTTCCTGTCTAGAAGCACAGCTGAAATTTGTTCTAGACCCAATGTTAGTGAATCACGCAGCAACTAAAGATGTCTATTTTTTCTATTAAGGCGAGAAAACTGTTCCAGTGGGCACAGGGGACGCAGTGTCGAAACTTTAGTTTCTACTACTATTTATTTCTCGCCTATATACTTAGAGAATACCGCCCCATCATTTTTCGGAGGGGCTGTTGTGTTGTTTATAAGTTAGTTTTTCGTTCACTCAGCCACTGAGACAAGTGACTCAGGGAGCAATTATGAGCGCAGATCTATAAGCATATCGGCTCCACTCGGCCGCCACGACATCGGTTCGTATTTCCATCATAGTGAATAAATCTATTTGCCAAAACTGCTGACATTGATAGAGTACGTTTGACAGTTCGAATCTGGCGACAGCTTGCCCCAGTTCAATAAGCCAATACGTAACAGTGACAGCTGTGATAGAATAAGGCCAATGGACACGTGGAGCTATTTTTAATTTTCATTTTTTTTATATGCAGTAGAGCTTTACCAAATGGTTCAAAGATGAAGCCTGTAGCTGCACTAAGTCTACTTATTTGAACCGTCCCCCACCAGACAGTGTGATGGCCGTAAAACTTCCGTCATTACGAAAGTATTCCCATCATTGGTAAGGCCAATCCTGCGGGCTGATTTGAAGTGATTTAATTCTTCGAAGGACTAGTTGGTTACGGCTATTGAATTGAGGTGGCTGGCCACGCTGGCTTTTCGAATGAAAGTGCGTTCAGGCTATCATTCTATGCTTTAGAATATTGCAGCCATCCGAACATTATTTTTTTTTTAATACAAGCTACTTCGCGGCAAGCAAGCTTATTGTTTCGAACAGGGTCAGCTCTCTTCAACCTTCACTGAATATACAACACGTTCAACCGTTTAAGAGCAATCGTTGCTATAAAAAACGCAGTTGATGCGTTCACACGGTGCACAAAGTTGTCATGTCATGCTTCAGATAGCAAACCTTAATCTTGAATAGAAGTACTGTAAACTTGTTTCTCAGAAAAAAGCTATCCAACTTCCAGCAAGCATTTAATGCCAAAATTCTCCTTCCGTCGCAAGTTTTCATAGTGGAAGTGCTAAACAAGTGAATTGGCAATACCTGATTTTTCTGTCTATATTCATATTTATGACGAAAATGATGTAGGCCCGTGTGCTCAGATATGGCTGCATGCACGTTAAAGAACCCCAGGTGGTTGAAATTTCTGAGCCCTCCACTCCAGCGTCGCTCATAATCATATGGTGGTTTTGGGATGTGAAACCCCACATATCAATTGAGATTCATATTTGTTTGATTAAAAGAAAACCGCTTTTTTTAGAAACGAATACAACATGTTACTGCTTTCAAAAATAGGAGTTCAAACATGCGAAAAACACCCCGTCTTACTACATTCATGGTTTCGAAATAAGTAAGACTCACTAATTGGTTAACTATTGCAACAACATACCGTATTTCTGAAATATATCGTAAATAATTGCAGTTATTAGCAATGAGTCTGCAGGAAAGGAACGCTGACTAGACGTTAAGTAAATACAGAACAGATGTGAAGGGGAAAGGTGCATGACATGGCACTCAGAACACGCATACACAGTGTAGAAGGAAAAAATGAACCAAGAAAGTTGATTGAAACGAAGAGATATTAAGTGCTACACCAGCGCCTCCTCTATAGAGGAGGCGCTGGCTGCACACAAAAAATAAATTGTCCGGTGCTTGCAAACCTTCAGTGGGGACCATAACTGGACGGTATACAAAGAAATAGAATACGCCTGAAACCCTCCGTCCTTGACTGCCGAACACAGCAGTGTGCTTTACGCTCACGTGTACATTTTTGAATGCTTACTTCTTTCTATTTATCTCTTTTCATTCCTTATTGCCCGTTTCCCGCATATATGATAGCAAACCCCGACGCAAGTCTGCTTGACCTTGCTCCCTTCCTTACTTCCTTCCACCTTATTCTTCTGTAGCTGACGAACGTTCTTAGCCTTGAATCTGACATTAGTAAAAGAATGTCGTAGTTCGAACTCAATCCAATTGTTTCATATTATTAATTGCTTTGCATGGTCGAATCGTCTTACGTTTATGTTTTCGGTCTAATATCTTGCGTCATGTTATATGCATCAAAATAAAGTGCCATATTCGAAGTTGTTATTCAGAGGGAGAAAATGTTTTCGTTTTCCCTCACTCACGCTGAAGAAAGTGCATACAGGCAGCCTGTTTCTCAAGTTGGATCCCTTTCTGTGTGGTATACCGATACCATATATGTGAAAGCACAATCCCTTATCTTTCAAATAAGATTTTCTGAACATCGGCTGCGTCCAACAAGTGCGCAGCTTTCGCGTGAAAAAAAAAAAGAAGAAAGAGGCAGAGAGAGAGAGAGAAAGTTGAATGGTGGCAACTACCCGTAAAGCGATCACATTTCTTTTCTTGTGCGAACAAGCATAGCTGTGCTCATATACATAGACCGTAGCCATAAAATTAGTATTAGCACTTCATCTTCTAGAAAGACGAAAGCACGCGCAAGCGACTTCTTCGTATGACGTGAATACTGCTCGCTTTTTTTTCACAGGATGGCGCCAGAAGTATATAGGAAGTGAGCCTGATCTCAGGGGACAGGCAAATTTGAAAATTATTAGTGCTTCAATAGTGAACCGGTGAAAACGTCCTCAGCGCTAGCTTAGAGCGGAAGAGGCTTTGGGAACAGCGTAGAGAGTAGGTTACGATCACTGATCTCCAAGCGTAAAGAACCATTTCTGTGGTCTTTATCGTGCAGTTCATGTATATTGGCATACATGCGTATGCAATTCAAGGTACACGCAGAGGAAAGGTGGCCCTGTTAAAGTTGCGTGGAGGACATGCCTTGTATGGCGAGTGTAACAGTCTGTAGCATCATGAAAAAAAGATGATGAATTGGAGAATTAAAAGTCATAGCTCCCGACTAGGGTGGTCTAGCCTGATGGAAGAGCAGAGCTGGGTGCACTTCCTTGTTTCTATTTATTTTTCTTTTTAGGGGCGAAGCTTCTTGAAGCGGCACCCGTTCATCCCTCGTAGTAGTGCGTAACATGTCTTACGCTTTGACCTGCAAGGTGGTGCTGGTGGGATATTTCTCCTGTGCGTTGTTGAACAATAAAAATTCGCAACGTGCGCGTTAACTAAAAGCCGAATTCTCCTGCCTCTCGTTCCCCATTAGCAGCCATTGGCATGTAAATTGAGCACCATCTGACAAGAAAGGGTTGCCAGACTATACTCGCTGGGCGTTACCTCCTTGGTTTTAGGATTGTTTAGCGAGCGTTGGGCCGCAGTGCCATGGCCATGAATACAGTGAACTAGTATATACCATGAACTCGAGGTGGTTAAAGGTGAGAAGTAGACACGAGGCGCAAGCCGTAAGGAAGTGTGCGTGTGCCACCTCTCGCTTAGCCCTTGGAATGTCCGCTGGATGGCGGTGCTTCTATATGCGGAATATATGATGAAAAGATGCGAGATGGTGGTACTTGGAGTGTTGACCAGATGGACGAACGGACACACAGACAGATGCATGGATGGACATACAGATGGCTGCACGCACGGGTGGACGCATGGACTATCTTTCTCCTTTACACAGGCTACACCTCACCGAGAGGAGATTTCGTTTGGGAAACCTTGACATTCTCGTAGGCTATTGTTTCGTCCAGCTTTAAAATTCTCTTGTTTGCTGGTAATAATTGACGAAGCACCGGTAGGCAATAACGCAAGGTTCCGTCGATATACGCATTCTCAAGCAGAACCATTGAGCGGGATTGACACCGTTCCCGCCGTGAATTTGAAGAGTTGTGATGCTGCAGCTATTATTGCTCGAAGTTTCTTCACCCGAGGAAAGCAGTAAATATTTCTGTCGATGACTATTCCAAGCCATCTCTGAGACCATGCATAGGTCTACACCAGAATGAACTTTGCGCCCCACTTAACCTTGTTCTTTCTTTTATTTAGTGCTTTTTAACCTCACTAGTCTAAGACATTAGGTGGGGCCGTTCATCAAGCTTTAACAGTTATTTTATGCAGGAGTGGAGTGCGAAATCTTCGTTCAATTTCGTATACTTTGATGCCTTAGGATAGTTCTTTCGCTTACTTGTGCATCAGCAAGTATGGACTTTTGTTATGCGCAAATTGGTATTGCATTTCCATCATAATTTCCCCTTCGGGTTTTGGGTGAGGTAATCTCTTTCTTGGCTTACGCAACCGTTCTCTGGGTGCGCGCGAATTTCTTGGTATCCTAAACGTATGAAACATACATGATTTTGACAGGCTGTCCATCATTTTTTTTGTTATGTGATCTTATATTGCCATACTATGTCTGAGAACCAAGCGCTAAATGTGTCTGGAGAACGCTTGCCGACAAATTCGTTAGGCCAACCTAAAAGCAAAATTGGTTGCGACAGAGACCCTGAAGCGTTTTTCTGAACATTAAGGATTTCGAAATCTCCCACTGCTGGTAATGTCAGGCAGCTAGTAAGCAGAAAAGCTAAAAACTACGTTGCGTCCAAGAGCCTCGATCAGTGAAGGTAAGTGTGTCAACGAGCTACTCTTGAAATCACGAATTAGGAAACATGAGGGGGGGGGGGGGGAGCAGCGCCCTTATAACAGCCTTTTGTTTTTTTATGCCATTTAGAAGATTTTGATGCTTTTGTAAAGCACCAGCTAATCACTTACGCCGGTAGCAGAAGACGTGAAAATCACAGAAATAATGACGAAAAAAAAAAAACATAGTTGGGCAGCTAGGGAGAGTTCAGGAAAGTCCATTCACAGAAAAAGAAAGAAGTTACAAAGATATAGTTCAGATTATTAACTCTATTGCCCACCTAAACTTTATTTACAGGAACACCATCAATATGGTAAATAATACTAAACAACGTTCAGTCAAATATACCAGCACTGAAATGGGCAAGTGTTCAGTCATAGTGCTGCATAATGAGTTATTTATTTATTTATTTATTTATTTATTTACATTTCACCTACATCGCCATAAGGCATTACGTAGGGGAGGTACACATAATAATTTGACTACATAGTTTCAATCGAAACAATAGATACAACAAATACAACAGCACTCAAGATATTTTAAAAGAAGAAAAAAACACTCGAATATTGGTGAGCGAAAACAACGTCGCAGTCATGCATTTGTAAACACCCACATGCTTAGATACAACAAACCATTCTTAGTGGCAGTGATTGGCATATGAAGCGACACAGCACTGAAACGGGCAAGCGTACAGTCATAGGGCCGCATAATGAGTTGGCATATGAAGCGACACAGCACTGAAATGGGCAAGCGTTCAGTCATAGGGCCGCATAAGGAGTTGGCATATGAAGCGACACAGCACTGAAATGGGCAAGCGTACAGTCATAGAACACCATAATGAGTGGGCATATGAAGCGACACATAACGCGACATCGTCAGTTAAAATCGCATGTCTAATGTCTCTAAAGAATTGGTTGATCATTTTCAAGAATATCAATCCCTTCAGAGAAATTGTTCACGGCTGTGCGCAGTTTCGCAAGGCGTGCGCTGGTCATTGACCTAAATTTTTTTGGAAGCGGAATGGTATATAGTTCAGCGCCATTACAACTTGTATTATTTCTTGTACTTCGTCTGAATATGGCGGGGTATTCTAGTCAAATATGTTGCACATCTTCATACATGTGTCCACACGCCCATTCTGAATTCACTCCTCGTGAAATTTTTTGTATGCAGTGTTTTCTGTACTCGGTGCCCAGCCGGAGGCGGTGCACCAGCGTTTTAAGGGCCTATAATCAGAAGAGACGCCGTAGCAGAGGGCTCCGGAAATTTCGACCACCTGAAGTTCTTTAACGTGCTAAACACACGGGCCTCAAGCATTTTCCCCTCCTCTGCAAATGCGGCCTCCATGGCCGGGATTTGATCCCGTGACTTGCGGGTCAGCAGCGGAGTGCCTTAGCCACTAGACCACCGTAGAGGGAACAGCTCCCTTTGTAGCGTATACATTTGCTCATGATTTACGCAGTCAGCTCATTAACTAATCTGGCGCTAGAAAAAGGTGTCCACAAGAACACATTCAAGGTTTTGATATGTTTCCCGTCGGATTGTCTGGCAGCTTTCAGGACATATTTCTCTCTTTCTTTTCTTTCTTTCTACTTGACTTCTTGGAATACAAAAATACTCGCAGAGCCGCGCAATAAGTTACACCACCGTGCAATGACTGTCACCAACTTTCACTCCATTAATACCTGATATGAAAAATTCACTTTGATATAGAATATAAAACTCTTGTTTGGTGTGACTAAACTGAAATCACAATTTGGGCCGACTTTCAAGAGCATAGATTGCGCTCGTTTTCGTCTGCATTGTTTTGCTTGTTCCCATGAAGATTCATTGTGCAGTGAACTGTTTCCCGTTTTCCTCACGACATGAGTATACGTATACGTTGTCATGGGTGTTAAGAATATGCATAATATTCTTCTTTATTAGTCCATCTTCCTTAATATTGAGGTATTGAAGGTGGTAACCACTGCTGGTGCCCAAGCCAATCACTTTCTGTAAGACGGTATAGATATCGTAGAATGTGACGGGACCTCCGTAAATTATGAAGTCTACTTCTATTACGCTGTACGTTCCATCTAGTCTTTTTCTCGTTAATTTGGATTTCATGAAATGGCTGTGCAGTGTGATTCTCGACGAAGGTGCTGTGTTCCCGGATTGTCCGCACTGCCGGTAGAAAACAGCACGAGACATTTTGCTTTTAGTGTGAAAGTATGGAACTTTTCCAAGTTAAAAAAATAGTGAATAAAGAAAGGCAGCCAAAATCTCGCTGTTGTCTAAACTATGCATAATGTAGGCAAGACCTTTGCCTCAAGCTCATCACTGAATAATTCAAGAGCGAGTTGGGCAAAGCTACAGCCCTTTGCAGAAGGTGTGTTTCACGTGGCTATTTTTAGATTTGGTTCTTGTTGCTCGATTTACAGGCGCTCGCAGGATTGTCTGTTAAGAGGAGGGGGAGAACAAGCCTTATCACGTTGCCTTATTCAAGCTTTCCCTCATACGCATGGTTCAC
This sequence comes from Rhipicephalus microplus, assembly GCF_043290135.1. Classification (NCBI taxonomy): domain Eukaryota; kingdom Metazoa; phylum Arthropoda; class Arachnida; order Ixodida; family Ixodidae; genus Rhipicephalus; species Rhipicephalus microplus. The sequence goes on from NC_134703.1 coordinate 43,028,536, forward strand.
TTCGAAAGAAAATAGGGTTAGAAATGAATGTAAAAACGTATATCAAGCGATGACGTGTTGGTGTCATTCTTTAGATTCTATACGTACAAGTAAAGTATAACACAAAAAAATTGTACCCTTATTCACCCTTATGATGGAACAAAAATTGTACCCTTATGATGGAACTGTGTCTATAAAGAAGTTTCGATTTATCATTAAACCACACGTGTTATAAAACTTAGCCGTCCAATTTTAAGCAATGTTTATAAACTGAAAAGTAGAACTCCTGAGTTGCAGATGTGAGAACTTACGAAAACGTCTAATTTAACAGCTTCGCAGCATAGTGAAGACACCATGTTCCTTGTGTTTTCTTAATTACGGTGAACTGTTGAACATTAGGAATCAAAGTCAGCCAGAGTTGAAACAATACCTTTTTTTCGCAAAATGCGCTTCGTGCATGGTATTGATGTGGAGAAATTACGCTCCGAACTACAACGGCTGTTCTGGCTAACCAGCAACCACGCGTTGGTGAAAGCCTGGGATATACCACGGCTTCTTCTCAAACAAAAATGAGGCGTTGCACATTCGCAGTAGGTTGTCAGCAATCGGTTCAGTTTTCAGAAGACACCTGCCAGTCTATTTTGATGCCCACGATTGTGTAACGGCGGTATGGTATAGTGAACAACCGGTGTTGGTATAAATTATTCTCGCTAAATAGGCGATGAAACGGTGAAGCCTCCACAATTGAGTGGGCGAGTGGGGCTCAGAAACGTCGAGCGCTATTTTGAGCGTGAGTCTCGCAGACACTTAGGCGACAACAAAAGCCAGGCACCACCTGCTCAATGGGGTGAAAAGTTCCGGACATTGCCTGTGAAGGGCCAAAACTTTATTAGGGCAAATAATAAAAATCGAACAGCTTTAGCAGACTGCAGGCAAGTGAATAAATAGGAGATACCCTTTTACTGGACGGAAGGACGTACTTGTGATGTACTTAACAGTGCCGACACTTGTGCTCACGACGTCAAACTTTTGTAGTTCACCGTCGTACCCTGTCACTTTATGCATGCAACATAAAAGTTCCCCTTCATCCGATGCACGTTTACATCCTTGGTATAGAAGACGCAGACCGGCTGACCGAAAAAAAAAAAGAAGACTGAAAGAGGGCTTTGCCAGGGAAATGCTGCAGTTGATCACTTACCTAGTTTTTGTGACATATTCGTGTGCAATATAACACACACCTTTTGTGACCTTCATCTAAAATATAAAGATGCATACAAAGCAGGCTTTCAGATTCTAAATGGCGTATGTATATTGCTCGCATATTTCCGCCTGTCGTATAACGTTGATCTGCAAATGTATGCAGCCAACCAGCGAGTAATCTTACAAGTATACATGTCTATTTATAGCATGTTGTTCTTACTGAAATCTGTGCTGGTGACGTCAAGTACCAAGCGTGGTAATATATTGCAATAATAACTAAGGTCATTACGTCTCAAAACCACGATAGAATAACGAAAGACGTTCTTGTGAAGAGCTTCGTAAATTTTGACCATCTGGTGTTCTCGAAGGTGCACTGACATCACACAGTACATGAGACTTTAGAATTTCGCCTCCATTGAAAAGCGACCGCCTCGACGGGAATCGAACCCGCGACTTCCGTGTGAGTAGCCGAGAACGATAACCGCTACATCACCTTGGTGGACGGCAGTCCGTTGTACAAGAGTGCAAAACGTTGTAGAAAAGGAGCAATAACAGGCTTGTCTCTGATCTACGACACTAACTTATAGAGTGGCTAAATCGGTACGCGTAAAGACTTACGGGGGACGTAAACTTTAGACGGTGAAAAGAATAACAGAAATAACGTTAAACATATCAGAGCTTTCACTTTTTTTCGGTATACGTTGCCCTGAAAGCACAGCTCTATTTTATTTCTAACCTGTTACGGTAAATTTGTGCAGAGATAAAAGTTGTTCATTAAATTCTGACGCAACGGAACAGCATCAGTGCAACCTTGAAGCTGAGCTTCTTACTTGAGATTGTGGGTGTTAAAATCACTTGAGCTACGCTTGAGCAGCTAAAGTGTTGGGAGCTCAAGTGGGCTCGCTCGCTGGAATACCGAGTGAGATTACGAATAAAGGTAGCGGTGGGAGCTTCTCAAGCTGGCTCTACAGAGAGCAGCTTTTACCTACGCTGTCTTTGATCAATGTATCAATGAAAAAGAAATATTGACATAATAATAATAGTAATAATAATAATAATAATAATAATAATAATAATAATAATAATAATAATAATAATAATAATAATAATAATAATAATAATAATAATAATAATAATAATAATAATAATAATAATAATGTTATTATTATTATTATTATTATTATTATTATTATTATTATTATTATTATTATTATTATTATTATTATTATTATTATTATTATTATTATTATTATTATTATTATTATTATTATTATTATTATTATTATTATTATTATTATTATTATTATTAGACAAAATATAATCCAGAGGTTTTAGGAAGGTGACAGACGCTGCCAGATTACCGCGAAACACGATTTATGAACGCTTGTGCAGCAACTTCTGTTACAGAGGTGGAAAGACAATGACAAACATTGCGAGGCAGCCATGCTCCTGTAATTCTTCCTTCTTTCTTTCTTTCCTTCTCTCTATCTTTCTTTTTTTCTTTCTTTCTGGGATATATTAGGCTGTTCATCTAGCATCTTGACATACCGAAACAGCAACACCAAGGGCCAGAGGAAATGGTGGCCGCGAATACTGACACATACAGACATATAGTATAGGGCAACGTCATGCTTTTTTCTCTCATCCACACTCAGAGCTTCTTTGTTCTTCGTTGACGTACGTTTCTGCCAGGCAATCGTCGATGACAGCAGCTGAGGTTTGGCAGCTACGCGCTTATCAGGGCGTTTGAGCTGTCTGCGCCATCATTTTTCTCTTTCGTGGCACCAGAAAGCAATCACATGACCTTTGCGTCTTGTATATATACTTAGGCACATATACATAGCTTTATAGAACGTTTTTATTTTTCGACACCAAGATTACTGGAAGCACATGGTCTTGGCGGTCAGAATCGGGCTTTTTCGTAGTTTGACAGCGGGGAGTGTGGTAGCGCTCTCCTACGACAGCGTCAGGCTTCGCTTCATACGAACCTTTACATCCTTTTTGTTCCTTTGCTTCCCGTCTTTAGTTCGAAGCAGTGCCTTGTCCCTATCCTGCCTTCACGAGTTTCTTGAACATCAGCAATCCCTCTTTACACTATTTGGTTGTCCCTGCAAAGGGCCATAATATGGTAGTCATGCCGAGGAAGCTGTGCGGCACGCCTGCTTCTCTAGCGCTGCGGTCGTGATGAAAGGCACGGCACGGAGACCATGCTGCATGATAACACGTAGAGAAAAATGTGAGGGGAACGTTCCTTTATTTTTTAGGAGAAAAAACTGCCGACTAGAAGACGTTGCTTCACTGCACTTTCATATTCTGTGACGGTTTAAGCTTGTATTGCTATTTGACGATGGGTTCGTTGCTCTTTTTGTTACATTAGAAGAAGTATCAATACCGAACCTGAAGTTGACCAAAATAATACTTTAACCTATGATAAAAAGTATTCTCATTACTTTATTCATCTATAAGCCGTCTTAACGTGTAACCTAAAGGAGGAGCATTAACTGAGCCTATGTTTCTCAGCAATATATACTGCAGTGTTACTGTTCTTTACCGCAATACCGAGCTCGTACACACGACCTATGTCACGTATCAAATAAAAACGTCAGACATTCTTCGCTTGGCGTCCCTAATAGAGAAATATCCTGGATGCTGTCATAAGTAATTAGTAGCAGTTACAATAGGCATAGCTCTCGCCTGACTCACAGGTACAGAATGATCTCGTTTATTTCAAGTTTAGCATGCATATTTCCTCAAATTCCGAGCTGCGAACAGATGCTACGACAATTACGCGGTGCCGTGCAGCACGTGCTACCTGAATTACGATCTCCAATTATTTTTTCCTTCGGTAAAAACAAAAATTACGTATATATTTAGCAATAATTAACTGCACTTTGTTTCATGCCGACGTCATAAACAGCTGACGGAGCACCGGAAACCACTCACTCGCGTTTAATCTCATTCACGCCAAAAGCTGCATTTGAATGAGACGCCGTATAGTATAGAGCGAGAAATAAATGATCGTGCTGAGACAAATGCGGATGTTGCGAAGGTTGTAGCAAAGTTGACAAGCTCATTGGTTCCTATGAGGCCCAGATGGAGATAATCAATCGGCGGAGGAAAATGCGCTCAGCCAATCGGTGCAGCGATGCACTTCTTTTAAGTGCCTCAAGTATTGACATTAACAGCAAGGATTTTGATAATTCTGCAGCGTAGCAGGAAAGTACAAGGTAAACAGAATAACAGCAGAAAATGAGGACTGGAATTGTGGTTGTGCGTTTGCGCTTGTCGATGCTTAATCTCATGACGGAAAAGAAACTATAGGAAGAAAGTGTTTCTTCCACCTCTCTTTTGCGAGAGTTGGATTATCTTCACTGTGTCATGACACAGTGAGGAAAAGGAGCAAGGTTTTTCAGAGGCGTGAGAATACAGACAGGTCCTGCTGCCCAAACGGTGGCTGTTAAATTTTTGGTGACCACAGTGACTGTCAAGTAGTTAGCGCACCCACCTGCAATGCTGTTGGATGAATCTTCGATTCCAAGTGTCATCGGAAATCCACCAATTTTGCTTATTAGAAAAGGGGTACTCCGGCCCTGTGCTCACTGTTCTTGGTACTGTCTCTTTTTGTCTACTTCCTTCCATCACCCCTCCTTCCCCCCCTCCTTCCACCAAACCGTGCACCATGATCCCTAAGAGATTGTAAAAACAGACACCTTTCCAATTTTCAAACAATTACTATGACCCTTGGGTTCTGGGATGCCCACAGGTGGTCTTCAGAGGCTGGTGTGAGCAGCATGGTCTCCCGCTGTTCCGAATGAGCAGTGTTGAAGCCTTGAGAGCAAACCACCTGAAGATAGGCCCATAGCACGGCACACGAAAACATTGAACGTACCGTGTTCACTTAACCTTTCAATATTTACTGAATACTGAAAACAAAGTAAACGCTTACTGGGGTTCATAATGCGCGCAGGAAAGTCGTGTGCATTAAAAATTATCTGTGATGGAACGTTTCAAGCAAATATTAAACATTGATCTTTGTTTCTTTGTTTTAATTGTAATTCAAATTTGCAACTTGAAATTCTAGCAGAAAAACAGCATTATTTTGATATTTGTGAGACATTTGTATGTCGTGGAATTTATAAGCTTGTGTGCCCAGTTACGTTATCGGGCACTGTCTCATCTCTCAACCTTTTTGCGTATTAAATGCGAAGCATTTCATAGCGAATTTTTTAGCGAACATTTCTTAGCGAACTTAGCGAAGCATTTCTTAGCGAAACTGAGTGCCTTTAATATAATTATCTGATGAAATCACTCCAACCATGAGACACACTTGCGTACATCCAGAATGCATGCCGTGTTCAAAGCCGCTAAAACTAGTACCGCTGAAACAGCAAATTCGAGTGGTCATCAAGCCATTTCTAGATTCGCAAAACTCGTTCAACCTGATCATCCAAGCTTAAAACGTTAACGAAGTTTCAGATACAACAGCGTACGTTACAGCGTTCTGGTTAAAGCGGCGGGCGCACTCGCGTGTAAGAACTCCTTTAAATGACGGCTGTTCATCAAGACTAACCAAGGGTCAACGGCCGCAAGTTGTCACCTCTATGCGCACTCCTCTCAAGATGTCTGTCATTCTCCGGTTACAACACACTTTATTTGCAGTGTAAGGATCAGCGGTGACCCCTTACACAGCCCTTCATGTGAACTCAGAAGAGCCGAGCGAGCCACGCGACATCAGAGAATGGGGCTCATCTCACGTGGCACGCATGAAGAGTGCTTTTGACGGCTCAGAGTCAACGTTCTGCAGAAAGCTCACCTGCGCTTTTCTGTCCATCTTAATTTGCGTCGACTGAGCTTGAAAGAGAATGAAAAATTTCTGGAGTATAGCGCTTCACTAAGGTGTAAATAAGAAGTTCCTTTCGTTTGTCGCATGTGACACGGGTGACGTACACACCAGTGTTCCCGGCACCCGAATTATTTGCGTGTGCAGTCAGTGATATTTTGGACTTCACTGACGCAATCCAAGTACGACGCTTTTCGCAAACTTTTTAACGTGGATAAATCTTCCCTTCGAGATAGATTTTTCTTTAAATTGTGCGTTGAGCGCAAACCTAAACACATAAGCTTAAAGCACATAAGTTGACCACGGGTATGTTTGATGCGGCGCTTGTTACTCTTGAATGAACAACTGAATGTCATTTTTTTATATCATATCTATAGCAGGAGCGTTTACTCTTCGATCTGCTGCCCGTTACATCAGGGTACGCCAAACTCGACGCGGTTTAAGTTTATAAGGAGCATTCACGTACGTTTCAAAGCGTGAATGACCGTCTCACATATTGCCCTATTGACAGAGCCAGTTTTCGAGGCAGTGCTTATGTCAAAAGATTTCTACATTGAGCATAACTGAATCTTTTCATGGCGTGAAGCATTCATAACGCATGCATGATTAGCATAAATTGAAGTGCTCAGATCAGCCTGGCTAGTACTGACAGACAGTATTGAAAGACATCAACCTACTTAGAAGCTATAGTATTGAAGGCGAGGATAAATCGCGTGCACTATTCCGACATTGTTTGAAGAAGTCAGAGTAACACAGTAAAGTACGTTATCGCTTTAGTAGCACTGACAGTCTGTTGTAAGGTTTCTTTCATTTTGCAAGAACCTGTAGCTAATGATCACGTGGCAAAAAAAGAGAAAAGAACGAAATCAAAAAGAACGCTGGAAGGAGCTATACAGGTAGGTATACGTTGGGTTACAAATTATTTAACGTACAGTTGTTAGCGCACCGTATACGCGATGACAGGTGTCGCACAAAAACTGCTACGTTGCAAATATAACCACGCCTTAAACGTGCAAACTGATGCCTTCCATCGCTTCTTTGGCAACGTCTTATAGGCAATAATATTCGGCCCATACTTTCCACATCTGTCTGCGTTTTTGCATCAGACTGATATAGAACCACCTTGCTGTCATGGTTACTGGTGGCGCTTACTGACACTCCCACGTTTAATGTACATATATACCACTAAATGTGGACGGAAAGGTAGCCGCCGTAGCTCAGTTGGTAGAGCATCGGACGCGTTATTAGAAGGTTGCAGGTTTGGTTTCTGCCCACGGCAAGTTATCTTTTCATCCAGTCTTATGTTTCACATTTACATTAAAATTAGTTTCATCTCTCATACATCTCCCGTACTTAACTTGCCATGGTTGTCTCTTAGATCCCATTAGTATTCCGACTTAACTAGTAACACATCCAAGAGCGTAAAAAATAAAAACATTCTATCTAGAAATTGAGAATAAAGCGTTGGAAAAATAACGGTCTTTGCCGTTGGCCCAAAGCAAGTCACGTCACTTCCTAACTGGCGTGAAACAGCGTGGAGAGCAAACTGATAAATAGCCATGTCCTGACCCCCGTGGAACGCAATTATTCCTCCAGGCTTTGTCATGGAGCTTCGTTGAAGTAAGCCGCAGGGTGAGAGCCAGGTAATGAGAACGCTGTCTAGTAATCGCTTTCCTGGGCAATGGTGAAAAATTGGCTAACGTTGGTGAAACCTGCACGGTCGGCAAAGCCCGTTACGACAGCACGTGATAGCGTAATTCCTTCAAATAACATTTTCTGATAGCTTTGTGTTAGCTTGTTATTAAATGTAAAATTATAAACTTGTTGTCTTTACAGCACACAACTAGCAAAGCATCTGTATCTGCGAAGCTCCCACTCAGTATTATGCCTATATTTACAAGAGCAAAACCTTACCCCTAGCAAAGTAAGTAGTGAATATTTGGTGTTTGTTGCTACCATATCTCAATAAAAGCAACAAGAAAACATGCGAAGGGTACATTTTACCTACTTTGTTTACTTACAACACGAGATGGTACTCTATAAATTTGCTTAAATTAGAGTATATCTTGAGTTCATGCTTTTAAACGGGTATTTACTGCAGAGTGTTCAGATGTTACATTCCTTTGAAGCTGACCTTACAAGCCTAACTGACAGTAACTCTGAAATACATGTACATTTTGTCAAGAAAGAAATTGGCAGTATTATTTGTATTAGCATTCCGAGCAAATACAAAACTTCTATGAAAGGTTGCACAGCCCTTACCATAATATACAGGAATGTCTTGTTGAATAATAAAATTGGTACAATTACTCAGCGGGAAGAATGAGAAAATCCTGAAGCTTTAAGCTGATGTTTTATATTTGAAACAGAATACCTAGCGTATCCAAATGCCTTATATTATGCAATCGTGAAAACAAAAGGTATATTGACTAAAATCAAATACGTCTATATTATGCAGCATTTTTTCCGTAGACTAAGCGTGGCTCATAAGTACAGAGAGAGAGAGAGAAAATTTAATGCGGAAAGGCAGGGAGGTTAACCAGAAAACATATCCGGTTTGCTACCCTGCACTGGGGAAGGGGTAAAGGGGAAAGGGAGGAAGAGAAGCACAAACACACACACACACACTCGCACACAGTAGTGTCACAATCGTTCAACGAGGCGGGTCGCTCGCAGAAACTTCATCAGCGCCTTCGTTGCTTTCTGGCGTGAGGCTCGATCTTTCCGACATTCCAAGATTGACTGCTCAGAAAATGGCTGGTCGTCGAGGCGAGCAAACACTGCTGAGAGGGACTGTCGCTGAGAGCTGTACTGGGGGCACTGACATAAAATATGTTCAATTGTTTCGTCATTGTCGCAATGGTCGCATGTAGCGCTGTCTCTCATTCCGATGCGGCAGGCAAAAGCGTTCGTGAAAGACACCCCAAGCCACATACGGCAGAGAAGGGTCGTCTCGGATCGGGGTAGGCCAGATGGAATAGTAAGTCGTAGGCATGGGTCCAGGCGGTGAAGACGGGTGTGGAGAAAACCGGGCGTATTCCGCATAGACCTTGCGACATCCTGCGCAAGCGTATTAATCTTTGCTGCTGCGTCGCTTCTTGATAATGGAATAGGTTCCATCACTCCATTTTCGTGAGCATTCTTAGCTGCATTGTCGGCATGTTCGTTACCGATGATGCCGCAATGGCCTGGTAACCACTGAAAAGATATGTCATGTCCTTCGTCTATTAGGTGATGGTACAGTTGTCGTATTTCGAGCGCCAATTGGTCTTGAGGTCCACGACGTAGAGCATTGTGTAGACATTGGAGAGCTGGTTTCGAATCAGTAAAAATGCTCCATTTTTGTGGTGTCTCTTGGTCAATCCTGCGGAGTGCGCTGCGGAGTGCCGCGAGCTCCACGGCTGTCGATGTCGTCTTGTGTGACGTTCTGAACTGGATGGTTTCGGCTCTTGCTGGGAAGATCACAGCTCCTGCAGATCCTCCAACAGTTGTCGAGCCATCCGTGTAAAGTTTGACATGATCTTTGTATTCTTCGTGTAGCATGAGTAGAATCATCTGCTTTAAAGCTGGCGCCGAGAGCTCCGCCTTCTTGCGAATCCCCGGCACTGTCAAGCGCAGTTTTGGTCGGTCCAAGCACCAAGGAGGTGTTAGTATCCGTTCCGGAGGCGTGTAGACTGTTGGAAGGCACTCACGGAAAGTCAATACTCTCTTACAGAAGGAGGCACTCGGTCGATCTTCTGGAAGCGAAGCTAGGTGGTGGGCAGGGGCGCGAGCAAGGTGTCTAATATGAGCTCTAAGCACCTCCAAAGTAATGTGCACTGTGGCCGGATGATCTTTGGCGATTGCGATGGTTTCCGCTGTTGATATACAGCGTGGTAATCCAAGACAAACTCTGAGTGCCTGGCCCTGGGCGTTTTCTATTGTGCGTATACTGCTTTTGCAAGCGTTCGTCAGAACCGGCAAGCTATACCGCAGGTACCCCAGAAACAGCGTTTTGTACAAATGCAACATCGCGTGCACTGATGTGCCCCACGTTTTGCCTCCGAGGAACTTGAAAAGTTGTGCGATGGCCGTTAGGCGCTTCTTTAGAGTGGCCACATGGGGACTCCAGCAGAGATTTCGATCGATCGTGACTCCCAAAAACCTGTGGGTCCTGGCGTAGCAGACACTGTGTCCATCGATGGTGATGGGAAATGACGTCATTGCCTTCCGCGTGAACGCGACCAGCGCCGATTTCTCAGGAGAAATCTCGAGGCCTTGTTCTCTAAGGTACGCCGATATTGAATTCGCTGCTTTCTGGAGTCTCGCACGTACCTGAGGACGTGTTACACCTGATGTCCAGGCACAAATATCATCTGCATAGAGAGATATCTGCACGGAATCTGGTATGCGTTCAACGAGACCGATCAGAACCAGGTTGAACAGTGTGGGGCTCAATACACCACCTTGAGGAACACCACGGTGTGTATAATGTTCAGAAGTCGGCCCATCATCAGTTTGCATAAACAATGATCTCATATGTAGGTAGCATTGGATCCAGCGGTACACTCGCCCACCCAAACCAACTGACTCGAGGGCGTCAAGTATGGCTTCATGAGAAACATTGTCATATGCTCCTTTGACATCTAAAAATAGTGCGACAGATAACCGTCTGCTCATTTTCTGGTGTTGTACGTAGGTCACCAGGTCAATGACATTGTCAATGGAGCTCCGAAGACGACGAAAACCGGCCATGGCGTCTGGATATATTCTATGGCGTTCTAGGAACCACTCGAGTCTGGCAAGGATCATTCGCTCCATCAGCTTCCCTACGCAACTAGCCAGCGCTATTGGGCGGTATGATGTCAGCTCTAGAGGCGATTTTCCAGGTTTGAGAAGTGCAACCAACCGGCTTGTTTTCCACTCTCTGGGGACCGTTCCATCTCTCCAAGACTCATTGAATACTTCCAGCAAAGCACTTCGTGCTCGATCACCGAGATTGCATAATAGGCGGTATGATATGCCATCCGGCCCAGGCGATGACGATCGATTGCATGAAGCAAGAGCCATATTCAGTTCTTCCATTGAAAAAGGCAGGTCCAGGTGCGGGTCCAGTGAATGTGGCGTGTAATCAGCAGTAAGGGCTTCTGTGCAATTTGGCGGGCCCGCAATCTTCCTACAAAAGTCTTCCGCTACCTCGATATCCCTTCTATTTTGGAAAAGGGCCAAGGCTTTAAACGGAAAACGTTGTTGAGGAAATATGCGTAGGCCTCGCACGGTTCGCCATATTTGAGAAAGCGGTTTGCGAGGGTCTAGACTCGCGCAAAATTTCGCCCACCGTTGAAACTCCAGTTTGTCTATACGACGCTGGATCTTCTTTTGCATGCGCCTGGCCATCCGTAGATCTTGAATGGATTTTGTGCGTCGATATCTACGCTCCGCACGCCGACGAATCGCACGGAGTCGCTCTAACTCCATGTCCGTTTCTGAGGGCCTTGAAGAATATGCCAGCGTGCGCATCGCACTCTGCGCTGCTTGTTTGATCGCTTGCTCTATGCCAGAGGTTAAGCCTTTTTCACAAGTGTGTTCAATGTTGGTTGTGAATGCTGAAAGATCGATCCTCCGTACGGTTTTCGGCGGGTGGTCGCTAGCAAAGCCTTCGATGGTGAGATAACTGGGGATGTGATCGCTACCATGTGTCTCGATGTCTAAAAACCACTTAACGCTTGTGGCGAAGCGACGTGACACGAACGTCAAGTCCAAACAGCTGCTGTACGTTAATCCTCGCAGAAATGTAGGGCTCCCATCATTAAGTAGAGACAGTTCATGAGTCGATACAAATGAAGCCAGCCTCCGGCCCGTGGTATTGACTTTTGAACTTCCCCAGATTGGGTGGTGGGCGTTGAAGTCTCCTATAATTATCCACGGATCCGGGACGCTCGAAAGAATGTCATCCAGTCTTTGGCAATCAAAACGGGCTGAGGGAGATAAGTAGACACCTATTAATGTGAAGGTAAGGGTTTTCTGCTTCACAGTCAGGCAAATATATTGGTTCTCATCATGAGGCGACACAGGTTGAATGATGTAGGTAAGCTCCCGACGAATATACACAATGACCTTGCTGCTTTCGTTTCGGGTTTTGGACGGGATTGATTCGTAGCCGGATAGCCTGATCGGGTTTGATAATTTCGGTTCACATATTACGATGATTGGGAAACGGTTAGAAAACACGTACTGACGAAAATCGGAAATCCGTGATCTAAGTCCTCTTGCGTTCCACTGGATGACTGATGCTTCTCTGACGTCTTTGCGGAACGATTGTTGATCTCCTGCCATGACTCTACGCGAGGGAGGCGAGGACTGGGCTCAGCGCGTCCAACACCTGTAACCCGCTTCGAGCGGTTGGAGTTCCCAGGCTTCTTAGTATGTCTGCCATGACAGCGACGAGGGATCGTAACATCGGGATGATCTGTCGATCGACCCTTGACACATCCTCAACGGAAGTAGACTCGGTGGAAGGTGTAGGGCGGCGAGGCCTCGCAGGAGGCTCCTTTGCCGGCTGCGTACGCGGAAGCGTAGGCCACTCATCCGCAGCTGTGAGCTTCTCCACTTCATTTCGCTTCGTGCTTACTACTTCTCTCGTGCTCGGAGGAAATGGGTTCTGCGCAACACTCTGTCCTACACGCCTCCGTCGGCGACTACGTCGCCGCCGTACCTTTTCAGCAGCCTCTCTGTGGGTTGAATTGTCCCTAACCATTTGTTTGATAATGGCGATTTCCTTCTTAATCCGAGGGCATTCCTTGGATGCAGCATCATGCGGACCATCACAGTTTCTGCACTTCAGACTTGTTGCCCGACATGCGTCTGCAGTGTGCGGCTCAGCGCATCGGGGGCATACTGTGGTGTTTGTACATACACTCTTGATGTGACCAATTTTCATGCAGTTATGGCACTGGAGTGGTTTAGGGACAAATGGTCGAACAGGATGTCGGAAGTGTCCCACTTTGACATGCGACGGAATGGAATCTCCTTTGAACATTATCTTTACACATCGGGTGTTTCCGAGGCGAAGTACATTCGCGATGAGAACTCCTTCGTTCGCTGGTTTTATGAGAGTTGGGAGGTCCGAATTTGCTATGGCCAAATCAATGTCGTAGATTACTCCCGCCGTGCAGGCACCGTCCATTGGAATAACCGGTCGAACTTTGATGCCTCCCAAATCTGATACTCTGCGAAGCTTGTCTATGGCGCTGGCAGTCATTGTGTCCACAGCTAGAATATTCTTCCGCGTGTTCACCCGGATATCCTTAATGTCGTTTGGTGCTACCCCCTCAAAGTACATAGAGAGAGCTTGCCTGTTTACTGCTCGAGGGCTGATGGTGGGGTCCTCGGGCATGAAGAGGATGGTGTGCGGCCAGCATTCTCCTTTTGAATGAGACGTTAATGTCCCTGCTGGTGAAGACGACTTGATACTTCTTCTTTTGGCCTTCCTGCTTCTCACGGTCTCGAAGTCGTCATCCGACGAGTCGTCGCCAGTGGCCGAGTACAGTTCCGTGTCCTCGCTGGTGCTCGAACAGGTGCTTCGTTTCCGCGACGAGCTTGCCAAAGGTGGTCTATGGTCGGACAGAGCCGCAGAAGGCTCCACGTCCACAGCCATGATGCAGTGACTATCACCGTTGGCCTCACTGGTTCTGGGCCAGGCGCGCTGATTTACCGAGGAGCTCGCCATAGCAGACCTCTGGCTGGGCGGACCAGTGGATGACTCCGCGTCCGTCGCCTTGGGGCAGGGAGCAGCGTCTCCCTTAAAAAGCGAAAAACTTGATAACAATGCTCGGAGCCGAAAGCAGAAGCGTTCTATGAAGAGACACTTCGTCGTCGTCGTGCGCTCATAAGTACAAAAAGTACAGAAACCAATGTGAGTGTATGACATTAGCATTACTTCTTCAAACCGCAGCCACTCATTTGCTGCTGTTAAAGGGACCACGTCACGGTCATTGAAGAGCTTATGGTTTTCAGCGAAAATTATGAATAGATAGCCTATCACGCATACATGTATGAATACTAGGCTGTGAAAAAGTTTCAGTGCTGAACTAACCCTAGAATCCACCGGCTGTAAACACCACCCACCACCAGTGACCGCAATATTGCCATGGTAAGTGTGAGGGTTTGTGCTTCTTGGAGTGAAGCCGTTTCAGCGACTTCCCTCTACGACTACCAACCAAAGTTTCAGAGGCTAGAAATGGTTCACTTTCAGTGTCAAACTTAAGAAAGACTGAACTTCGAGCTTAAATGCAGCCTACCACGGAACAATATAGTTCGGCGTATTGCAGAAGCTCGTAAAGCAAGATACTTCTAACGTCGAGGTATTGTAGTCACGGTTCGGGAGAGCGCCAATGGGGTCCGACTCTCAGAATGTTGACGTGGTTATAAAAATATGCAATGAAGCACTCGACCAAACGCTCCAAAATTTCGGCAGTTTATTTGTGGAAGGAGCAGAACTAACCCACATAGTACGGATTATGATTGAAAATCGGTTACCGTCGTTGCCCCTTAAATGTTGAATTGTTGTTTTCTGTTTGTCCAGCTTATACGCATGCTAAATTGCAGGCAAAAGTGAAAGAAGTCTATTGTTGTGGGAGAGAGAGAGAGAGACAGATGAACAGAGGGGGGAAGTGTGATCGAAAAGCACGGAAGGTGAGCCCATTGCTATTTTCTACTCAATGAACACATATTTATCCCAAAAAAGTGATAGTGGTCTCATCATACAACCGTGACAGTAACTGACTTGTATGTCTTTTTTAATCTTGTACTCGACTATTTTCCTCTCTTCCTCAAGCGACTTTTGTTTAATGCAACAGCTTGCGGTGTGGCAGGGTAGCTCAGCTAGTTAGCGCTATGTCCTACTGAAGCATTTCAGTGAAATACCCTTCATGGCTTACGATCGAGTGTCCATGCCATTGATTTTCGGCGCTAAATATTTAAGTGCAGTGATAGTCCTCATAAACACTGTCTTTACAGATGTTGTTTGGAACTCACGAACAAGCAGAGTCATCAAAACAGCTAGAGTTATGAATGCCTCAACAAATCGGACAGCCTATGCGGTTGCTATTAACGTTGGCTGCTTTTAAAAATTGTTTGTGACCGTAAAAACAATTTAGTGACCAGAAGCAGTTGAATTCTTCACCTCCGAAAATTAGTATAAGCTCCATCGCTGCTTTTCGCTAAGGCTTCATTTCTTCCGCATGCACTTAGTGTGATTAGTAGTTTTTCTGAAAGCATGATGGTGTAGAGTTTATGAAGGGAGCGTTTTAGAGTTGAAGTTTACCGTTTAGCCTTTAGAGTTTAGCTTCAGGAGTTGGAGTAAATCGTGCAGCTTGCCTGATATGATTCATTATTTTTCAGCATTACCAACATATTTTCTTTCATTATCAAGCTACGCGGTTCGATGATGAATCATCGATGATGAAAATTCGATGATTTCTAAAGTATACTACGTATTGTGGTTCTTCAATAGCTTTTATCACCTAGATAAATACTTTTTGGCGTTCGCATTCTACCATGTGCTTCTTATTTGGAAGACTATCGTATTCTTTCTCCGCTAACACGTCTGAATGCTCTCAGAAAAAAGAGATTGAAAAGCGTCGGATAGAATTCGAACAGAATGGTACCGATTCTATCTATCACAGCCTATTGTTCATTCAAACTGTGATAAAATGTCGACGTAATCAGCAACGAATCTGTAGAGTGTTTTTTTTTTTCAGTACCAATAAATCTTCGTCAGCTCTTCATGGAGTTAAGCATGCCGTTAAGCTTTTTTATATGTATAAGTAAACTTACATATTCGCAATAGGAGCATCGATATTGCAATGCATTAGACAGTCGATTCCTGTTAAAGTAATTGAAATTATTGAGTATTTACTTCTCCGCATTTACTCTTTTCCCGTTTGCATATGTTTAGAGCATCGTCGATACCGTTAGACAAGAGCTTTGGGTATACTCTTAAATATTGCACTATTTCCTTACACCTCCACTACATTTAGCACACTTTCTTTTGTTTTTCGCTACCTTTTTGTTAATTCTATCTATTAATATCGAAGAGAAAGTGCCTGCCTAGTGTTCAAGTTTGGGACCTTCGTAGGCACATTATTTTGTAGCGAAATGTGCGTAAAACATAAAGTTTTGTGTGCATGATGGGCCTTCAGTTTATTCTCGTCAATGGCAGCTGGATGCAGTTAGCGACAGCTGGCGTGCTCGTACAAAAAGAAAGCTTTCCTCATTTCTATTTTATTATCAGAGATATAAGAAAAAAAATGAGCTCCACTCTTTCCTGATAATCTTTTAGCTGATCAATAACGACTAACTTTGGTATTTATATGGCGTTACCATGAGCGTCCTTGTTGAAACAAGGATTGTGTCAATTCTGGAGGTCCATGAAAGCACTGCACAGCAATACGTTTTTATACTATACTCTTCATCTTAAACCAAGTTCATAGTTTGCTTTTCTTTTTTTATTCCGAACCAAAGCTATTTTGAGCATCTATCTATCTATCTATCTATCTATCTATCTATCTATCTATCTATCTATCTATCTATCTATCTATCTATCTATCTATCTATCTATCTATCTATCTATCTATCTATTTATCTATCTATCTATCTATCTATCTATCTATCTATCTATCTATCTATCTATCTATCTATCTATCTATCTATCTATCTCTCTATCTATCTATCTATCTATCTATCTATCTATCTATCTATCTATCTATCTATCTATCTTTACGCTTACGTCTGATTATTTCTTTCATCGGCTCCTTAACATTGCGTAGACCAAATTTTCTATCGGATGATAGGAGGGCCAGATCAATATGACTGTCATCATATGAATAACGTAAAGATCTTATTGAATACGTCATGAAGGCCTTTCCTCCAGACACATGTGGCACATACTCGTATACCACTGAAAAAGGCATAGGTTTATGCGCACAAGTTATTCACAGTTTATATCTATCTAAAAATGGAGAGAATAGCCAGGGGTAATTCAAATACGACGGCGTCAAGAAAACTGCACATTGGCAGCATTGACCCGATATATCGGAAGATCAGGATCCCAACAGGAATCGAAGCGAAGCGTTCTTCGTGGCACTCTGATGCTCTATCGCAGAGCCACGCCAGGGTTACCAACGCATGTGGTCTAATGTGAGTGCTGTTGTTACGTCAGAACAAAAGCTACCCTGTAAATGCCAGCGCAGTACACTTTCTTGGTAAGCTCACGTTGTGCATAACCCTACTACAGTTATAAAAATTAGGTCTGTCCACATCGTACAGCTGGGCTCCAGGCAAAAAAAAAATGCAGCCGCGAAGCTCTTTTGAGATGAATCTATTCCAACAAGGCGTAAACCCTGCGAATTCTTTTCTAGTTCAAACAACGAATAGAGAAACTGTCAAAACCTGAAGCTTTGTATGTTCTCAAAAAATTAACAGTAACTTTCAAAGCGAAAAGTCAACTTTCTTTCGAGGCCGCGTATAAAATTCCGGATATTAAGGCTCAATAACGACCTCCGAAGAAATATGCGCATGTGAGGGGTTCTAAAGATGAAGACACCATGCGTTCCTTGGTTCATTCTCTCGGCCGAGCTGTTAAATATGTTAGCTTTGTTTAGGCTGCATGTAAGCACTTATTATTCTATTGATTTGGTCTCATTTTGCGATGCCCAACAAGAGCAGAAGATGGATGCTTATTGCTCTGTCAATAAACGCAGGTTTCCGTGACTTCTTGCGCTTCTTGTTTCTTCTTCTCCTTCGTCAATAAACTTAAGTGGGCTTTTGATCGAATCTGTTCACTAATAACATAGTGAATATAGTCAAGGGTGTGACAGGTGCTTGTAGCGTCTTCAATGAGCCCCGAAAGAAAATTTGAATCAACCAAGTATAACACTCAGCGTAATTTTCTTAGATGGGTACTAAAAATTTTGAGTGGTTGTGTGAAAGGTGAACAGTTACTGAGAATTCAATAACACGAAGGTTGAGATCTTCTAGTTCGGCAAAATCAATACTGACAAATATCTGGAAATTAATTTTTTCTTCGCTGTTCCTCGAGGAAACACTCAACTAGACACTGACCGTAAACTAAGTCGATACATTTTATATTAGGTGAACTAGCGCCTACAGCATAGCCTTTTCGCATTCATGACACAACTTCTTTTGAACGTCCGGCTACCTCGTACTTACCCCGCTATAGGTTTTTCTTGGTAAATGCATAGACGTTTCTTTAGAGAAAAGAGCGCGGAAGAAATACACAAATATGTTAAGGTGTGGCAATTGACCACTAGGTGATCACAACGGTTTTGGACGCTCTAAAATATGAGCCTGCTTAAAATATGACTGGAGGTTTGTAGTGCCGTTATACATCAAGCTATCAGGGATCGCGATGGTGCTTTCAAAATGGCGTGACATTCATTGTGTTTAGGCGTCTTAAACAGATAATGGGGTAATTAGTCATTCATGTGTTTTTATTTTGTGATTTTATTAGTTAGTGTCACTGCGATACGTCTTGGGAGCCACATTTTGTGCTAATATTTGCTGGCAATCACGCACACGTGTATAAGATGTTATTAATGTAAATATGCAGGCGCGCTGTGCTTACTTGATTCATTCATTCATTCATTCAATAATTCAATAATTCATTCATTCAGTGAGTGAGCGAGTGAGTGAGGTGAGTGAGTTAGTGAGTGAGTGACAATTGTCGCCTTTCGTATCAACTCTTTGCATTACGGTATAACCACTTTCTTTAACAATATGTCGACCATTTAGAGCTGAATGTTTTCGGAGAGTTACCTGGCCATTTAGTCTGATCAACAGTACAACAATCAAACACGTAACTTTTTTTTTTCATCTGCAAAACGAGGCATTCATCACATCAACTGCGACTAATGCCAATGTTCTGGTTGTTGAAATCAAAACAACGCCATAGTTGAAGTTTTCGAACTGACCAGTGCGGAGTAAGATAGCATTTCACAGAAGTTCATTGTAAATATATGTTATGTAAAATATATAAATATACCGTGAAGCGGCACATCAGACTGAACGAGGCTCACTCTGCCTCCAAAACAAGCCTGCCACCTTGTCTACTCGGGCAAGAAAATGGGCTTAACACACACTGCTTCAGTCTCCCTTTCGTAGTTTCGTCTTCAAAACGAGATGTTCTGCAGGTCACGTGCGCTTCATTCCAGTACACTGGGCAGCGTCGTGTTGGGGAAGAGACGTCACGTCGCGCGCAGACTTTCCGCACCGCCGCCTGCGACACAGTGTTGAGGGAAGGAGTGGGAGATGTATGCTAGAGTGATGGACGATCATGCCGCGTGGCAAGGCGTTCAGAATTCCTGCTCCTGTGTCGCCGAACACTGGGTTCCTGCTTTTGCTGCCACGCTCGGGTGGGGTCTCCACCAGATCAGTTCCCTCCCACTTTCACTCTTGTATGATGCTCTCGTCTGGATATCGCCAACGTGCGTTTTCCCTCGGCCCCCGCCGCGTTGTTTTCCCGTGCGTCCCCATCTATTATCGCATAGGCGAGGAGGGCGTGCCACTGCTTTCTTGTGAAGCAAGGCCGACGCCCTGACGAGAATATATAGATGATCTCTTATAGTCTTTTCAGCTAGTTCTTGCCTGTTTGCCCGTTAGTTTAGCCAACGCACTCCAGCTTGTTAGATGGCACTGGAACGTCCTGCTAGGTTCGGATAAAAGAGCTGCTTGCGTTGTGACCATTGTTGATGGACTGCTAGTACTTGTCACGAAAATAGCGTACTCGAGCAAACTTTAAGGCCTTACGTTCATAAAAAATAATAAAAATAAAATACATGTGGTGTTCTCATGATTCCGCAGGCTCCGTATATCAAACCATGTATTTTGCGAGTGAGATATGTTTATCTATTATAAAAAGTTTGGTTACGTTGATGTTCGAAAAGGCCACGCATACTAAAACGAACATCGTTATAAGGCGGCCTCCAAGTGTTCAGCAAAAAGCAGCCATTTACAATTTAGTGGGGCATTTCACATGTGCTATAATCCAATTTTACTCATGAGTACGTTTTTTGCTCTATCGATAAACAATGCCTGTGGGTAACTGACCAATATATAAGGGCATCCTTGCCCACATTAACTTCACATTCAACCATTCACGTTTCATAAGAAAACAAGCAGGGCAACTATGTAAACGAGAAAAAAGAACCAGACCATAACACCTAATAACCCATGAGTTGGTGGAGTGAACTGACTTCTTCATGATCAATCTCAACTGATTAACTCAACTTTCAAATATTTTGTCTATTTCTCGCTCCGAATAGGTTATATCACTTTACTTTAAATTGTCTATAACAATGCTGGACTTGACTTCTACTCTTTTTTCAACTAAAGCACTGAACCAGTTTTCTGGAGTTCATTCCAGAAGTTCGGGGTCTTATTCTTTTACTTTTTACCTAATCGTAACAAAGCACATTTTATTATGACTTTCGAAATGCTTAAGGGTAAAAACTCTCTCGTATAGGAGTGGTTATCCATCGAGGTGACGTTCTCTTTAACCTTTCCGCCGTGAAATATGCGTACAATGCGTATTGTTTGTGACTCCGTTATTGCCTTTTTTTGCATTCCCAGTTACTTAAAAAAAAAAAGCTGTCATGCTGAGTTTTATGTTCATACTTTGAGTTCATCATATTACCATAAGTGTCGCTTTCTGTGTGATCTTATTCCGTGTCCCTGTGACTTGACTTGTCATGTTTTAGTTACTGATCATATTTATACAGCTATTTTCTGCATATTCAGAATTCTTGTGACTACATTTTATGTATATGTTAGTGACTTGTGGCTGTACTGCATTGTGTGTTTGTCGCACGGCTGTGTGAGTGGACTAAGTGCATTTGTCAATTTTAATGTCTTGATTGGTTGAAATGAGCGATTTTTTTTCTTGACTGTGATTATGAGTAGTTTCATTATTTGTCACAAAGAGTAGCACGCGCTGCATAAGACCACCTGAATCTCCTTGACAACTTATTATTTTAAAGAAATGCACGTTGAGTCACATTACATGTCCTTTGCGACGTATCTATATAGAACCACGAAGTAAAGCTGCCTGTAGTTCGATGAGTATGTGGACGTTATGCCACTTACGGCTGTTCTCAATACTTGATGTAAGCCCCAATAAATATAACTTTTCACGAAGTCGTTTGGCAGGGAACTCCTAGAACTGATACATATATAGCTGATGCCCCTGCTTGGAATCTTGTACTTTTTTTTGCATTATGTCCCACATTTTCTAACATGTGTAAACACCATATCCACTCAAGTAAAAGACCATCTGCAAATGGCACTGATTTAATTAAAAAGGGAGAACTTTGTTGTGGGAAGTACCAATTTTTCTCTATTTACCTACTTCCTTCCCTCTCCTTCATTTGGGCTCCTTTTCAGAACACAAATGACGGAAAGAGGGATACGGTAAAGAGATATCGTGAGGTTTGCTTTACTTTGAACTCTACCACAGAATAGGCGTGCGTATGCATGAGCACTCAGAGGTAGAGATAGACCCGCATTACCCCCTCAAAAGGGCCCTTCCAAATGTACGTACGCTGAACATACACACGTGGCGTTAACAAAAACGTCTACCACGCGCGTAAAAAGGGTAACAGCAGTCTTTCTTACTCTAAATTTTAAGCAAACAGACATGGTACAATTCAGGGCTGACAGAAACTTCCCATAAAATGTAAGCACATCACAGAGCCCAAAAAAAGCCATGTTTTAACACATGCGCTTCTTTATATATATATATACATATATATATATATATATATATATATATATATATATATAATGTTACGCATGCCTTGGAAGAAAACGAAGATGGGTGAGCATGCTGGCTGCCCCAAGCCGGAGGAAGAAAGAAGACGACGACACTGCGATCATCAACCTATTGGCGGCTCCGGCGCTTCTCTTCGCGACCAAAATAAACGGCCCCCTTCAGCCGTATACGTCCTGGTCCTCCTTGTGCGTAACAGATTGGTGGAGGTGCTGGGTAAGACAAATCCAACGACGGGAGCTTCACTTCCAGGACTTCGCCGCAGCCACCGCCTTGCCGGACTCCCGCCTGCGCCGATCGTAATGGCCCAAGATCAGCCATCTAACGCTTCAAGGCCAACTCCAATGGGTTCCGTTCCCTACTACCGAGCCCCACCAACCTTCGGAGGAAAATCGGGAGAAGATGTCGACGCGTGGCTCGTCCAGTACAAGCGAGTCAGCAAGTCCAACGGCTGGGATGCCGCCGCTCAGCTCAGCAATGTGGTCTTCTGCCTTACGGATACTGCGCTTGTGTGGTACGACAACCACGAGGACACACTGACGACGTGGGACGTTTTTGTTGCGGAGCTGAAAGCGTGTTTCGGTGACTCGAGCATCAAAAGAAAGCGGGCTGAGCAGACATTGTCTCAACGCGCGCAGCTACCAGGTGAGACATGTACCACGTATATAGAGGATGTGCTGAAGCTCTGCAAGGTGGTCAATGATCAGATGTCAGAAGAAGATAAAGTAGGGCATTTGCTGAAAGGCATAGCCGAAGATGTCTATAATTTTCTCATCGGAAAAGAGCATCTGAGCTCGGTGTCCGACGTGATTCGGCATTGCCGAACTTTCGAACAGCTGAAAATGCGCAGGATTGCTCCAAAGTTCGGCCGGCTCACAAATGTTACAACGGTTGCCAGCATCGACACGAGCTCCTGCCCAGACCTGTCCTCGACGATTCGTCAGATCGTTCGCGAAGAACTTTTTCGCTATAGAGAACAGACACACTCAGCAGTTGATCACCATTCTATAAACGACCAACATTCGGTATATGTGCCACGTGAGGCTGTGCCTGCGCCGCCGCCTTCTACGACCCCTTGGCAATCGATGGTCAGTGCAGCAGCTGTTGAGTACAGCGCACCCCCACAACCAAGGAGAGCACCACGATTGCCAGCTCCTCGCCATGACCGGCGCCCTCAGCGTCCACCTTCTTCGCGACGCCCGGTCTATCCTTCTGATATACGGGACGAACCAAATCACTACGCCAGGGAAGACGATGTTCGATTCATTGACGAACAAACAGAATTTCAACCTCTCATGGTTTGCTACTCCTGTGGTGTTCCAGGGCATATTTCGCGATTTTGCAACCGTCGACGTGTAGCCCCACGGTATGGCCACCCACCACACTTTGCACGGCCTTCCGAACGACTTCGCGACGACCCCAAACAACGTACTATGGCCCACCTCAACACTCCACACAATCGTCTGATCGACCGCACGACGACCCTAGGGCAACACACCTTCTGCCTCGTGAAGACTACTGGACACGCAGCTTCCGGAACCACTCCCCTACATCTGACAGGAGCTTGACGCCTCTACCACCTCGTGTTCCCCGTTCTCCTTCACCACGGCGTCGCAACACGTCTCCTTTGCCACAGGAAAACTAGCAAGCGCGGCCGATGGAGGTGAGGTCGCCGGAGACGTGCTAATATCTGAAATACCTCCTGTGTTGATGCTCAAGAACAAAGTACGTGTTTTTGTTGACGATGTGCCGGTGATGGCTTTGGTGGATACGGGGGCAACCATTTCGGTCATGAGTGCGTGTTTTAAAGATACCTTAGGACGGAAGGTTTCATTTAAGTGGAATCAAGCTTCGAAGTTTTGCGGAGTGAGTGGTGAGGCACTGCATCCTGTTGGTGTGTGTCAAGCTGACGTGTTTCTCGGAGGCCGCGTTATCCCAACGGAGTTCGAGATTATTCCGCAGGCGACACATGATGTTATTTTGGGTAAGGACTTTTTAAGGGAATGTGGTGCGACTGTCGACTGCCGCACAGGGACAATAGTCTTGAGTGATCACGTTCCACCAGCACTCTTGGAAAATCCTGTGGATGGTGAGACGGCATTGTGTGTATGTGGCGACACTATCATACCACCGTTATCAACCGTTCGTGTACCTGTTGGTTGCAGCGACAGCTATTCCGCCAACTTTGATGCTAACGTAGAACCAGTGTACACCAACTGCATGAAAAAGAATGTGTTGATCCCACATTGTGTGGTGTCGATCAGACGTGGATGCGCTGGTTTATGGACTGTCAATTGCTCTACAGAACCCGTGATGTTGCCAGATGGTTTCAGGTTAGCCGTCGTCAGTGGACAACACGAGGCCTTATTGGTGACCCAGCTTAGAGATGCGCCGGAAGAGCATCGCAGTCACAGTTTTGAAACGGCTCTTCTGTCAATGGTGAATAAGTCGCTGAGCATAAGTGAACGCCGAACATTGGTCAATGTACTTTCGAAGCACGTCTCTGCATTCGAATTTGCGCAGAAAGACAAAGCGCCCCTAATTTCTGCTTCTCGGACATGTCACACTATCAACACGGGTTTGGCCAATCCGATTAGACAAAAGCCATACCGTGTTTCGCCATCCGAGCGGCGGATTATTAATGAGCAGGTGAACGAAATGATTGAAAACGGTATCATTCAAGAGTCGGTAAGTCCATGGGCAGCTCCAGTAATTCTCATTAAAAAGAAAGACGGATCCTGGAGATTTTGCGTCCATTATTGCCGATTGAATTCTGTAACAAAAAAAGACGTGTACCAACTTCCACGTATTGATGATGCCATAGACTGTCTGCATTCGGCCTCTTACTTTTCCTCTGTAGACTTAAGATCGGGCTACTGGCAAATTCCCATGCATCCTGAAGATAAAGAAAAGACAGCCTTTGTAACCCCTGACGGCCTTTTTGAATTCAAAGTGATGCCATTTGGACTGTGCTACGCGCCGGCGACGTTCGAGCGATTTATGGACACTGTTCTTCGTGGCTTGAAGTGGAGCATTTGCATGTGCTATCTCGACGACGTCGTCATCTTTGGCCGCACCTTCAGCGAACACAATTCACGTGTGAATACTGTACTGACTTGCATAAGAAACGCTGGCCTTGTTCTTAACTCAAATAAATGCCACTTCGGAGACCGACAAACCCTTGTTCTCGGACACCTAGTCGATCAGGAGGGCATCCGTTCAGATCCCCAGAAGACAGCAGCCGTTGAAACGTTCAATGTGCTGTGCTCTGTGAAGGAGCTCCGCAGTTTTTTGGGGCTTTGCTCCTATTTTCGCCGCTTTATACCTAAATTTGCCGATGTCGCGTATCCGCTGACATGTTTGCTACGGAAGAATACTCCCTTCGAGTGGACTCCAGAGTGCGACTCATCTTTTCGTCAACTGAAGTTCCTCCTGACGTCGCGGCCTGTTCTTCAACACTTCAACCCATCAGCTCCAACCGAACTGCATACGGATGCCAGCGGCATAGGAATTGGTGCCGTCCTAGTTCAACGCTATGGTAACCGCGAGCATGTGATTGCATACGCAAGTCGCTCCTTGAGTAGGCCCGAGCAGAATTACACTGTCACAAAACAAGAATGCCTCGCGGTAGTATTTGCAATTCAGCGATTTCGGTCTTACCTATATGGACGCCCTTTTACAGTCGTCACCGACCACCACTCATTGTGTTGGCTCGTCAGTCTTCGGGATCCTTGCGGCCGTCTAGCGCGCTGGGCACTTTGGCTCCAAGAGTATAACTTCATAGTCTCGTACAAAAGTGGTCGACGACACGCTGACGCAGATTGCCTTTCGCGCATGCCACTGAGCACGACAGAGTGTGACGCCAATGACCTCGATCACCTCGTAGCTTCTGTGTCACCAAAATTTCCCGGCCTCAGTACTTTCAAAGATGAACAGCGAAAGGACACCAGGCTATCATCGCTTTGCACAGCTTCTACGGCATGCCATTTCTGTGTACGCAACGGACTCCTATATAAGAACTTTTCCAGCACTGGCGCACGTTTCCTCCTGGTAGTGCCAGAAAGCCTTCGAACAGCGATTTTAGGTGCTATGCACGACGATCCTACGTCCGGACATTTAGGTTCTGCACGGACGCTTTACCGTGCTAAGGAACGCTTTTATTGGCCAGGAATGCGACAGTCAGTCGAGGTGTATGTGGCCAGCTGCACACAGCGTCAACGCCACAAACGCCCATCTACTGCTCCGGCTGGTCTTCTACAGCCCTTGCCACCTCCAAGCACACCTTTCCAACAGGTGGGCATTGACCTCGTGGGCCCTTTTCCAAAGTCGGCTAAGGGCAATCGCTGGATAATTGTATGTGTCGATTACCTCGCGCGCTACTGCGAGACGGCGGCCATACCAACCGCAACTGCCAGCGACGTCTCTGTGTTCCTGCTGCAGCACGTCATCCTCCGACATGGCCCACCTCACGTGATCATCAGTGATCGTGGGCGACAATTTACGGCAGACATAGTAGAAGAGCTGCTTCGATTGAGTGAGTCCCGCCTTCGTCACTCGTCGCCATACCATCCGCAAACAAATGGGCTCACGGAGCGCACCAACTGAACAATTGTAAACATGCTCTCTATGTATGTGGCATCCGACCACAAGAACTGGGATGACGTGCTACCATTTATAACGTACGCGTTCAACACCGCTAAGCACGAGACAACAGGCTATAGCCCCTTTTTCTTGATGTACGCACGACCGCCACGCCACACACTCGACACAGTTTTACCATTCTCGGCGCACGAGAATCTCTCAGTCACCGAAATCCTCTGCCTTGCAGAAGAGGCGCGTCGTATTGCTCGTCTACGCACTTTGGCATCACAGGAAAAATCGAAGGTACGCTATGACGTCCGCCACCGGCCTGTAACTTACCATCCAGGCGACTTAGTGTGGCTGTGGACTCCGGTACGAAGACGCGGGTTATGCCAAAAGTTCTTGGCCACATACGACGGACCGTTTGTCGTTCTCGACAAAATCACGGAAGTCACATACACAATAGCTCGCCTCACGAGAAGTGGTAGAAGAGCCGCTAAAACCCAAGCAGTCCATGTCGCTCGACTGAAGTTGTACACACCAAGGTGAATCGGTTACCTCGCCCGGCGGGCTTCGTCTGCGAGGGAAGGAATGTTACGCATGCCTTGGAAGAAAACGAAGATGGGTGAACATGCTGGCTGCCCCAAGCTGGAGGAAGAAAGAAGACGACGACACTGCGATCATCAACCTGTTGGCGGCTCCGGCGCTTCTCTTCGCGACCAAAATAAACGGCCCCCTTCAGCCGTATACGTCCTGGTCCTCCTTGTGCGTAACACTATATATATATATATATATATATATATATATATATATATATATATATATATATATATATATATATATATATATATATATATATATATATATACAGTCAATGCTGAGGATAAGCTTCAGCCCGTCACTGTGTCTAGAAAGGCGTACGTGGCTGCATAATCACTACAAATATGGTTTAACTCTGTGTCAAAATGAAGCAATCGTGATAACGGCTTGTTTTTGATATTGAGAAATATAAAGTACCAAGGATATGAAAGTATACAAAAATGATGCTCCAGATTGTAATTATTGTCTTAAGGGTTATTGGTTGTTTTCTTTGATAATTCTGTCAGATGGGAAGCACTACCGGCTTGTCGATCTTTTTTTTTCCATTTTGGAGCCTATAAGTAAAAGATGCTGAATATTCTGCTTTCAGTACCTTGGAGAATTATTACTGTGGTGTCACAAGAAAACTGCTACGTTGATAACATCATTCACACAGAGGTAATTGCACCTTGAATGTACAATAATCAGCACAATTTTTCTATGCCTATCGTAATTCTAGGACAGCTAGGGATATAAATATTGTTGTTGAAAGGTGGCAGACTGGGTCATGTTGGAGAACGTCCAGTGAAACTCATTGTGTTTATAGGTACAGGAAGTGATTTTGGAAGTATACTGCTCTTTCAAATACTCAACCTACAATAATATAAATTAGTTCTTTTTCTGTGACAGGCCATCTTCTGCTAACGCATCACTCCTATTTCATTAAAAAAAAAGCTAATCCTGGCATTCATTAGTTTAAATCTTCACTGAGTCATCATTCGCTTCACATTTCTCAGTACAGTGCTTAGAATTGTTAAGAATGTTCAGCCATATATGAACGATCATTAACAAACATGGTATACGTTATATTATGTATACTAAAATTTTAATCGTAACTAACAGACAAGAACACTAAGAAATTATAGAGGATGTATATACTATCGCAATAATTTACGCTGCATAATGACGCATATGTTATAATCTACCGTTGTTGTCTGTATTTTTCATTCCTCTGTATGGTTGTGTTGCTTACAGGTTGTGTTTATAAAATTACTGATTATATTTGAATCTTTTATTGCACTTTACTCCTTACGCAATGAAACTAAGGTTACCCAGTGAAGCGAATCCCAAATAGATGCTACAAGCGAACGTATAGAAGTTTGATCCATGATTTCTGCCATATTTTAAGCATAGCATCAATTTACAATAAAGAAGCTCGCTTGGTCCGAACAAAAAAACTATTATCTTTTCCTGTGGGTGCCGATTCAATTCAGAAAGTCCGAGACGTTCTCGGATGTAGCTCAGCAGTATTTTTTTTTAGCCGGCTTCACTATCGTAATCTGCCATCTTCCTAACAAGCTGACATAAACGGGATTCAGAAAACTACCAGACAACTGCCTAACCAAACACAACCACTGCTACAGACTTGATTGATGCAGTCAAGTTATCCTTGCTGAAATAAAACAGGTTGAAATTGAATATTTGTTACGGTGGCCTGTTACTGTTCAGCTAGGATACACGCCTGTTTCAAACTTATCGCATATTTGATAAAAGTATGAACTTGACGTCGTGAGAACCAAAATCAGTGAGATCAAATGTTTTTAAAATATGAGCGTGAATGGTGGCCCCTCTAGGCACCAGAAGAGAGCTTGTGAAAGTCGTTTTCTAAGTGATTGTTCCGCCCATTAATTCGAAACCCGACTAGGACACTCCCTTACTTAGGTGTGTGGGCTTTTTTTTTCTTTTTTACTATTCTTTATTCTTATTTCCATTCTTACCTTTATATTCATTTTCCCATCTGCAATGCAAGGCAGCAAACCAGATATTTTCTTCTGATTAACCTCTCTTGCTTTCATCTCTCTTTTTTCTTTCCCTCTTCAGCCTGCCTTCATAGCCAGTAATCACCGTGATCTGTTTCAATCCAGCTACCGAAGCTAAAAATGGTTTAATTGAATGACTACCAGGTGTTAGCATACATGCGAGTTATGCGCGGCGCTCCCCTAGCGCTGTACTCTGCTTAGTGCTTTGCGTTGTCATAGGCAACACGCTATGGCGTCCAAGCGGTAATGTTGTTCGACTACTAATCCAAAGGTAGTGGGATCGAATTCCAGCTGAGATGGTGAAATTGTCGATAGAGACGAAAAAAGCCCTCCACTATATACACGGCTAGCTGCATAGTCACAGTGTGGTTTCTGGACGTTAAACCCCCCACAGTCGTTACGTTAGGGTCGTAACCACATCTTTAGAAAGCGCTACAGTCCAGCAAAGGACCAAAACTGAGTATTTGTTTAATTTCTGGTCTTCGCAGGGTTCTTCTGCTGAAGGCAACTTTAAGGTTTTGTGACGTGTCCAAATTGTGAGCATTAGAAGGCAACGCTGGGATCGTGTAGCACTCCATGCGTCTAAAGTAGGTTAGGAATTCCTACTATCTAACACCATCCACTTGCTAACTGCATGCTGTCTGTGCTTAGTAAAAACAGCCTGTTACAAGTCAACGTAGATAATTAAAAAGACAAACATGTTGCGTGATGGCACATTCGCGTGTCCATGTCTTTCTCGGTGCTACAGCGGTAAGAGATATTGGCCACTGACGAAGGTCATGGGTGCGATACAGGCCTCGGTGGTCGCATTTTGATAGAGGCGAAATGATATGGAGGCCCCAGTAATGTGTTGTTAGTGCACGTTAAAGAACACCGGATGGTACAAACTTCCGGAGCTGTGCACAGCGTCTCACATAATCGCGTCGTGGTTTTGGAACGCAAAACCATAGATATCGTTACTTGCGTTTAAGAATCGTAGTCTGATAAAGATTATGGTCGAAATCTAACGGGGATACACTTTTTTTATGTCTTAAATAAGTTTTGGTGCACCTACAAACAACTCAATTAAGCATCAACAAACATCGAACTTAGTTTTTGTTATCGTGAAATAGCTGCGTCGACGTATCATTTCTCACAGACGCCTGAATTTTCTAGAGCGTGGCTCTCCTTTTCTTCAGTGTACAAAGCATGACGTAAGAACGTGCATGACCATAAATATAAGATGAGTGCGGTACATCAATATTGCATGATGTTGAGCATACAATAAAGCACAAATAAATTAAGAAACCACTGTAATTAGTCGCATGCTGTTTAATATTTCGCTTCACGAAACCTTCGTTTCACACAGGTTTCAGCGTGCGTTGCTGCGTGTGCCCGATCTAGCTGCACGTACTAATTTTCTACCTTACTTTTATATGCACTCCACTGTGTCCTTCTTTCTAGTCGTTTAATTTAAGAATCTTTGATAGTTTTGTCCTTCAATATCATGAATTTACATACCGAAAGGCACACCATTCGATTTTCTTTCCTCTCAAAAGTACACGTGAGCACGAGCTTCGACTACGTTTGCTGATATTTTTTGTAATATTGCATTCTTTAAGTTATTTGTCTATATCATAGTCAATTTAAGAAAAAAGAGAGACAGGCAACTAGCCCAGCCCCGCGGACAAATAGCGCACGTTCGATCTTTATACTCCCCTCTCCCATTCCCCTAGCATCGGTTAGCGCACCGAGCATGTACTTGGTTAACCTACCCCAGCCTATCTTTCTTGTTGTTCTTCCCTTCTTTCTTCAACTTCATAGGTGTATCGACCGAGAACTTTCAGCTGCATATGGTAACTTCTCTATCTTTCTTTCGCCGTTTAAGAGAATGTTGCGATGTGTCTGAATCATTTCCATATTTCAGTTGTTTTTTTTTCATATGGCGAAACCGCTCGCCTTCTAAAACGAGTTCTCTGCCGCAGGTTGTTTGACGACCACAGATAGCTCCTGGCAGCATCGCGTACCACAAACAAATCCTTTGTCAGTCGTTCTGCCGCATCGCGTTTGGTTTTTTTTTTTTTTATGGTACCTATAATGTCTCAGTCAATCGACGAGTTTCCCGCGCGTTTTTTTTTCTTCGTCCTCAGGTCTGACTTACGTTCCCGATCGAAGCGTCAACTGATTCAATTATGCCGACAGAGGAGGATGCAGCTCGGAGAAGTCGATAGCGGCAGAATGTGTTTTGAAAGGCTTTGTCCGGATTCTCGGAACCAAGAATAGAACGCTTTCGCTCGCACCTTTTCTCGGGACCTCGGACGGAAAAGATCAAAACGTTTGGCTGCGGGATAAATCAGAAAGGGCGCTTCGATTATACGCCACTCATAGGGATTGCGAAAGGCAAGGCCTAAAGAAATTGATCCTTCAAGGCGTATCTTGTGGCTTGAAATAGAGCAATTTTCTTGCGCATTTCAGTTTAGAAAGGCGGAGGTGCTGTGATGACTTTTTTTTTTCTTGTTGTGTTTCGCGTATAACGCGACCAAAGCTTTCGCACAAAAGGCATAATCAGGGAAGCTTAATTTGTCGTTGTCTTGGTCTACACAGATATCAGCTATTCTACGCACACGCGAAAGATTAAGACAAAAGAGGCCTATATTGGCTCAACTTTTGGTATACTCATGCGCTTCTTTTTTAGTCATATACAAATCATCTCATTTGTGTCAGTGGCATTACACTGTCTCGTCGTCAGAAAAGAATAACCCATGTGAAATAGGGCTCCGGCGAAATATTCACTGAAGTTATTCGCGGACTCGGAGGTGATCGTCCACCCTGTCATACCAGGGTTTTCACACTTAATAGCAAATCTCTCAAAAGAATGTTGCCAAACTAAGCAAACGCTGGCAGGGCGCGTCTAAACTGACTAGGGTATAAAACCTGGTTTTGCACATTTTCTTCTATAGTTTGCATCTACTGAAATGCTGACATTTAAATATTCACGGACACCTAACTTCTTTGTGCTATGCTCTATTTTCCCAATTGGTTTCCGTTCACTGGGGCCTCTGCAGCAGGGCTGTTATTTTGTTCATTCTTAAGATCGAAACTTTTAATACAATGCAAAGCTTTATTGATTCAAGGCCATTCGATACTATGATTCAAATATTTACAGTACTGTCTCTTGAACTTAGAATCATGAAGTTAAGGCTATATTTGTTCTTCTTTACTTCCTCATGACAAAAACAAACGTCTGAATATACTCAACTGTGCTTTACTAACTGAAGGTAGTAGCTGAATGAGGAAGTTTGGGCAATGCTCTTTATAGGTGGTCAGTGTATGCGGCATGTTTATATTTTACAGTCTATTTATTCTATTTGTAAAGTGTTGTTACACTCCACAACCATGAGATTCCATATTAGCTACTTTAATGCGTCGTTTCTACGCACCTGTTTCATTGGAAGTGCAATTTCGCAACGCCGTAACACATTATCAGGTGGCGACCTTGACCAAAGCATCGGCGTGACTCATAGCACATATCAATGCCAAAAATGTTGAGCAACGAACTTGCTTTACCTGAATCACTTCCTCTGTGACCTGGATGTAACTCCGCGTTTCCTGTACTTATGCTTACCCCCTCAAAAAACTGTGGCCATCCAAGAAGGAAGACCCAACTCGCTTTGCCTTTTCTTCAAATCGGGAAGTGGCATTTATTAACTCTAACGTGCCGCGAAAAGGCATTTTTTTAGCCCAAGTTTTATGTTTCAATAATGATAAATCATTGTTGCCAGGAATCAATCAATGATAAATCATAGTTGCCAGGATGGAGAAGCCTCACTAAGCATCTGTGCATTTACGTTAAACGGGGCTTTAGCTGTCAAACATTAACAGACCTTGTGTAGGCTCTCTTATATCAATGTACAGCTTCTATCAATGTACGGAGAACATTCAAATACTTCTCTAAGATGTTTTATTTTCGGGTTATACCTACTTGTCGCTTTGACGAAAGGGTCATCCACGCTGTTTTTAATTTCGTGGAGGTTCTAAACTCATTTTAGTAGCAGCTAAGATTTCGCGCAAACATTTATTTCCGCTTCATTTATGTCTTCATACGAAGGGACAAGCATGGCAAATATGCTCCTATAACGTTTTGCTTGCGTTGCTATGTGCATATGTTGTCAGTTTGTTAGTATAACACCAGCTAACAGCTCGCAAGTTTAGTGGAGATACAAGGTTTTGAATATCTCAAATTGGACGTAGTGTGAATTTCCAACTTTCATCAGTGATCAATACTAGGGGATGTAAAGAAACCGGTAAAGCTTGCAGCCCTGCGCAATGTGATGACACCAACCCGAAGATTGAGTATTAACAGGAAACGACAATCTAATGAGTTTCCAGGAGGTTCTTTTTACGTTTACTTCCTCCTTGTTAAAGGGCCCATTCTCCCATCCCCTCTCCCCTACTTTCAATTATCGTGAACTGTATATCTTGAATAGTGTGTGTACTCAATATTCAGACGAAGAGGTGTTTCGCTAACTGTATAACTTTTTTTTTTGCTGTGAATTGCCAGTAATAGGCTGCAAAACCTGTAAGCAATTTTAATTATATGCTGTATATATCTCTACAATAAAAAGCAAACTTTGGCATTGCCAAACACAGTGGCCTATATATAAATAGGAAATCAATAGAGCGTCAGTGAATGTAGGTTTTACCTTACCGAGAAGTTCAAACCTCGTCTTCCGGTTTTCCTACACAATGAATTGGTAGAAGCTACCTGTTATTGCAGAAATAATGACATAGCTTTGGAGGCAGCAGAGCCTGCGCAAGGAAACACCCCGCGGAAGTATTCTGTAAAGTTTCCTTGCGTTCTGTTTGTTGCATTTAGTCCGGATGTCTGACACTTACTGGTCTACATGCTGCATGCACAAGGGCATGCGGTGGGTGCATTGCGAAGTTGCTTTTTCGGCTAGTTTAATTCATTGTGCTCCCGTTTGGCGAGCTGCTGCCGTTTGCACCTGCAGCACCTATCCAGTACGCCTTGTTCAGTGCTCTTTTCACTTGTTATGTCTAAGAAGTTCTGTAAGCCACACATCTTCGGGCAATATTGAACTCTGGATATTTTTGATGAAATCTATCTACACATATTTTCAGCATATCTACCATCGAGATTGTTTTATGAATTTCGAAGCTCGCCGTAAAACTTGATTGATTGATTGATTGATTGAATATTTGATTTGCTGTAAGTAGCATTCCAAACTACTGATGACCAGATAAAAAGGCGTTATATACTACAGTATCAAGTAAGAAGAGAAGCACAAGACGCACGTGACAATTACCTTTTAGCGACATTTAAATGGTGTGAGGCAGCTTTTGTTAGACTAACCAGCTTAACGGAACCATGAAAAAAAAGAGATGTTCTGTGCCTGTTTTTTTTTTTCAGAGCAGATAATGTGGATGAACGAATTGTTCAAATGAATAAATAAACAAAAATAGTGTATGCTGCACTGGAGGCACAAAACTAAACTTTAAAAAACGGTTTAGTTGATGGTCACGTATGTATACTACTGGCTTTTGCTGTTTTGCTAATTTATGCAAAGTTTTTTTTTATGTCTTCCCCTTTTCATTTTTTCTCCATATCTTTAAGTTGTTGCTATTCATTTCTATTTATTTATCTTTTTTACATTTTGAAAACTCTTTTTTTCATAGCTTTTTTATATTTTGCTCTCTACTTCTCCCTTCCTTTCTTCTTTTTTTTACCATAACACACTCTCTCTCTATTCCTTGATCTATTTCTACATCTCTGTATTTTTCTGACACTGTTTTGCTATTTCTTTCTCATCCTGCATTTGTTTCTATTTCTCTGTTTCTCATTAATCTTATGCTGTGTTTTACTCTTTACCATCCTCATTGCTCTTTCCCCCACTGCGTCTCTCCTCCGCTCACTGGCTTCCCTTTCTCACCCCCTTGTTACACTGTACTATACAAAGGCATGCTACGCTCTGTTAGCGTGCCTGAAAGGCTGAGTGAATAGGACGCTCGCCTTTGGTATGGGAGTACACCGATCTGAATTCCGCCTGGCGAAAGCTTTTTTTTTTTTTGTTCACCAAGAATATTTACTTTTCATTATATCTCTTTCTTTTTCTGTCTCTGTATACAGGCCCTATTACCCATCAGAATTATTATATAGGCCACACCTGGGTGAAAATCGGCGCACGTGTACTGGGAACGAATCAGAAGAGGACGAAAATGAAAAAAAGAGAGCACAGAGAACGTGTGGCGAATCACGATGAGAATCAATTCTGTTTCCTATTAAGAAATGGCGGCAACTTTGCTCTGAAGTGTAATATTTTGATACGCTTTAGAGGAGCTATATGGATGGGCGACATTCAGTGTTTTCGTAGTGTTTTCGGCTCAATCTTGTCAGGGTATGGTTTATCCAGAATAATATTGATCGCGAAAATACCGGGGCGAAAAAACGACGGACTAGCACACATGCAAAGACGAACGAGGGCTCATTTATAACTTGGTGATGTTTATTAGTCTGTGTTTCTTTTGCTTTGGTATTTTTACTATCATGAATAACAAACTAGCTCGAGGCAACGCCATACATAATGTTATTGGTATACGATGCAAAGCATAAGTGGGCATCCACAACCCCTGACTTGTGTACCCATCTGTTTCGTTCATGCACTCTACGCACCAAGCCAGAGTTTTTTTTCAAAAGACGACCCGACAAGGGACTTAGTATAACCTTGCACCACCAAGAAAAAGGGGCGCGGACAACGACATGTACAGTCTGCTCGGTCGTCGGTGAAAACATGGTTTATAAACTCTCGCATTCATTTCCATTTCGAAGCAGTTCAAGTTCTACTTCGAACTGTTTCAGCGAGATCTAATTACGACAGCTATTCCTCGATGTTACCTGGTGGACGTTATCGGACAAAGAAGTAAAGCTAACAATTTCATTAGGGCTCGATTGCAGCTTAAAATGAGGCAGCTGGCGCAACATATAATTCTCCGCATTCCGAGGGACACATGGAAGCTGGAAATGGGGATATCTTGCTGAGTATTAAAAGGCGCGAACAGCGTGCGCCATCAAAGAGACGGCTTGTTTGCGAAAGCCGAAGTTGAAAAGATTTGGGGACAGACAGTAGAGTGCGCGCCCGAAAAGTTGCTCAGAACAGAGATCAAAGTGATCCTGCTAATTGCGCAAGTTTGTTATTTATTAATGCAGGAACTTCAGTATTTCAACTGAGTAAGCTTACCGAAGATCCCTGAAGCAAGTGAAGCCCCTAGCCTCTCTGGCTAAATAGACTAAAAGGTAGCTGTGCACAAATACCACCTAATACGTTTTTTTGTTAATTCATAGTAAAGCGTGCTCACGTTTAGCTAATTCCCGCTTCTTCTATGTTTAAGTCCTTTTTTTGCGCTCCACATACTGACACGTTTACGAAAATTCGTGAATTCCTCACTGATTTGGTGTCGTGCATCACGTCTCTATCTCATAGTTATAGGGTGCAAATCCCCAAATAATACTTATTTTGCCGAAAACGATCCATAGCTCTCAGAGGTGATTGAGCAATCCTCTGAAGTGTTAAATTAGGCTGATCTCTTCAGTTCTTTTCACCCTTCCCAATCTCTCTCCACCTTTGTAACCAGCCACTGTATCTCTCTGTCTGCTCGGCTCAAACGCTGTAAAGCGAGCGTCTGTGCCGAGCATCGCTGCTGCGTTTTACAGCCTTCGCGGTCTAAAAGGTAACCAGTTATTCTGCAGTTGCTGCTTAACTTGGAAGCGCCAGTTATAACGAGGTGCAAACCAATCAAGATTTAAAAAAAACCCCTGCTCATCAAGTAATTCTTAGAGATACGTTTCAATACATCTGATATCCCATGAATGCACATTCTAAAAGTCACATT
The DNA here is from genome assembly GCF_043290135.1 of Rhipicephalus microplus. Classification (NCBI taxonomy): domain Eukaryota; kingdom Metazoa; phylum Arthropoda; class Arachnida; order Ixodida; family Ixodidae; genus Rhipicephalus; species Rhipicephalus microplus. The sequence goes on from NC_134703.1 coordinate 43,065,464, forward strand.
CAGAAAGGTTTCGGAACATAGTCATCAGCTGTCTACGTGCAATTGGACATTCGTTTCTAAAAATTAACATCGGTCAATGTGATGAATACGTGTATATTAGTTGCGATTCATAAAATTTTATGGGCGATACTTTCTGATTCAAGATACATATTTCCATGGCCACTGATGTGTGAGATTTGGCTTAGCTGCCATGGCCCTTGCCACACTCGGCTCATCAGGGACTTCCTTTGTGATGTGCTCTTTGGCGGCGGAATCGTTCGCACATCTTTGGGGAGCACGTCGCGTGTACGGGTGGGCGCTCTTCTCTTTCTTTATCTTCAGCCTTTCTCTTCATCCCTTCCTTGAGTTCAGTGTGGCAGCCAAACGTGCGTCCGGCTTATTACCTGCATAATGCTGCCCGTTGTCCCTCTTGGCTCAACTCCAGTGAGGTACCTTGCAGTCACACCCACAGAGAGAAACGGCGGTCTATCGCTAGAGTGGATGCACATTGAAGAATAAGGTTTTGCAACGTTCATCATTTCCACTTGTCATATGAGCGCATTGTGGCTTCTTCGGAATGTATGGTTCCACGATCTCCAGGCGATGCCATACGCGCCTAGATAAATATAAAAAAACTACTGAAAAAAAAGAACATAAGTCTAAAGATTGGTTGGCAGCTGTCAAGGCAGTAAATGAAGAAAGTGGCATGGGTAATGCCGCAGGGCTCACCATATATGCTCTGTAGAATTGATATATGTCGTTCTCTGCACTCGGCGTACTCTGAGAAACTCTAACGACGCAGCGCAGAATTTGCGGAATAATCCGAATCTTCAAGCATCACGTTGTTGTGACAGCTGTAATAGCGCCATGATTGCGGATTAACAAGCGTGCCTTGATCACTTGAGTGTTTCGTAATCTTTCCGGCACATGAGTCGACGAATAGCCATGTCTCGACCCGAAAGATGACGCTGATAACGCTCGTGTTATCAGCGGGACACGATGATACTCGATGCAAGTGATTCTGCACCCCACACCACCGACGTCATCGCCACCAACGTCATTGTGGGAGAGATGGGGGTTGGGGGAGGTTTGATTATGGTGCACAGCATGTTTATCGCTGGAGTTATGGCGTTTAATTTTGGGGGGAACCATATGCGTGTACCAGGCCCGTTTTTTAAATACCTGCGTTATGAAAGAGAAAGCAGGAAGACGTATCTGTACCACCGTTAAGTATCTTCCACAGCGGACTCCAAGATTACATCACACCTATTTAATCTACTTTTACACGTGCAAAGCGCCATAAGATAACGAAGCATCCGAGGTCAGAGAATACAAAGATAACGGAATAAATCAGGTGGGAGAAGCGTAACATTTTGCAGATTCAGTAGAGCACCAGGGGATATGTCCGGTTTTGAGAGCACTGAAATGACATGCAGCTTTCTCTCGGGCTGATTCTCAAACAAAAGTTTGATTAAGCATTTTTTGTTAAGGACCTATAAACGATGCCCACCGCGAGTTTCTGATTTCCTCCCGCATGTGTTCTTCTTTCGGAATCTACTTAGTACGCTAGACCTCTTGGTCCTTCCTGGTCAGACGAAGGGCATCAGCTGAACTGCGTTCCCAGCATGCTTATCATTCTCTGCGATCTTTAACCTTTCTGTTCGCGTTGCTTTTTCCTGCCTCAGCAGGCTCTGCCATAAAAAGAAATATTGGTCAGAATATGATTACGGGCCACTTCCGCGGAGTCTTCATCATGTCTAGCGCTATTCCTGAGTTATCCTCCGGGATGCATGACAAAAAAAAATGAATAAAAGACATGATCGCAATATATACCAGCGGGGACAACAGGAAGCAAGGAATGTTGGCTTGTACACGCCACCGCCATTGTTGTCGGAAATGAAATACGCGGAGCGGCCTCTTAGGCGTGCAGTATACCCCCCTTTCATACATCCCAGCAACTACATTATTTATTTATTTATTTATTTACTTATTTATTTATTTATTTATTTATTTTAACATACTGTAGCCCGAATTTGGCTATCGCAAGAGTGGGTTTGCTTTACATCAGCACACACAAAAATACAACTCTTGACAAACAGGAATAGAACTCTTAATAAACAAATTCCGAATCAATACATTTATGCAAGAAATTACAACTCTTAATACACAAATATGCCTCTATCGACTCCTCACTTGGAAAACTATCACGATCCTTGTTCCGTTACAGTGAATATGCCCGCAAACTTTTTTCTCTTATTATTATTAATATACCATTTGTCACGTCCCATCTTTAGTTGTGTTATTGCAACAAATCTGTATTAGGACAGAGGTTTTGTTATTGCGCAGAAGAAGGAGAACACCGGCTGTTGGTGTCGCGTGGCAATCGTGCGACTTTTTTTCTCCTCGATTTCATTGCTGGCATCCTTTTGGTTTTGGTAAATAACAAAACATTGTCTTGATAACGTTTGTCTTGCTAAGTATAATAAACAAAGAGTTGATCTATTCGGCATAGAAATCGTTTAACAGGAAAGCAAAACGTCTCCATAGTCCTTGCACATGTAGTTGAATATTTACTGTACATTGATATAAGCGAGCTTTTACGATGTCTGTTGGTGTTTTACAGCTAGAGCACCATTTAGCGAAATGGATCCACGTAGACACTTAATGATACATCTGCATGCCGACTACTAACATCCGTGATTATTAATTGATTATAGATAAACACGTCTTTGTGGTCATGCGTACTTGTGGTAGCTGTACAACAGGCATCCAGTAGGCATCACGGCGAGTGTGCAACACCCTCCTTTTGCCTGTTGGCGTCACGTAGTACCCGTCATGTGCTACGTGACACAAACAGGTAAAAGAAGAGTGTTCCCCACTCTCCGCAGTGGTTATGGTGGCGCTAACTGACACTATCACGTTTAAATGCATAGAATGGCAAAAAAAAAGCGAGCATGCATGACCAACTGGCAGGAACATGAGATGGAGAGGACAGAACAAAACCATGATCGAGTGAACTGACGCTCAGCGTTTACCTAATGCGCCAAGCATAGTACTGAACAACACAGTAATATTACACAAGCACGCTGGATCTAACTGCCGGTTCATTCCGTTCGAAAGCGAAAGAAAGCACGATCGTCCACTGTTCTATTATAAACAGGTTACGACATCCACTCCACAAGCGGAACAGCAAAAATATGCAGTGCCACGCGAAACAACACTGATAATATTGTAATCATGTGGTACATTTCAGGGTAATAAAATATCTACGCCATGCAGGCCGTGCAATAGGTCCGAGCGAGTTTATTCTGTGCATCACTCGCTGTAAAGGTAAATTTTGAGGGCACCCAGTTTTCAACGTGTTACACTGATTCTGAATTCGTACCGATTCCTTACATTCGCAAACCATGACAATGTAACAAGCGTTCAATGCAGCGCGAACTGTGTTACGTTGTGCATCACATTGTAATAAAAACCGCCTTCCTATGAGTGAGAGGGCTTGATGCAAAGCACTTCCACTTTACGCATACAAGATGTTTCAAGACATGCGTCCAACATTATTTAGAATTACAGAAAGGAGGCATTTGTCTGCTACCTGCCGTGTTTCGTTTACTTTGGCAGTAGGCATCTTGTGACATGTACAAACAATAATTACTGCAGTAAATGCGTAACTTGAGACCATTAGGTTTAATCAGTGAAAATGACGGAGCGGGTCCAATGAGTGAATTAAATTAATAATAGAGATATTCTATAGCCACTGACATTTTTGAAAGGCCAGATTTCATTACTCCGCGGTGATTATAAGTGGCCGCTTTTCCAAAATGTCAAACTGACTATAGAAAATTCGTATGAAGTAATTTCATTCACCCATTGGACCGGATCAGCTCTCTCCACTCGTTAAAAAAATGGCTACAAAACTGCGTGAAAAATCGACAAAAAACGCTTGTGTGTGTGCCTTCTCCGTTTTGTTGTCGACTTTTCGCGCAGTTTTGTAGTCATAATCACCAACTCTCTCAGCGTTCAGTACTCTTAAAAATGAATTGTTCCGTTTTCAGCAATTACTGCGGCAATTATTGTTTGTACACATCTGAAGATGCCTTCTGCCGAAGTGAAGGGAATGCCTTATGTAGCCCGCAAACGCTTCCTTTCTGTGATTTTAAAATGATATTGGATTCATTTGTTGAAACGCCCTGTATAGTGGACATTTTGCAACCGTATTAAGGCACTGCTGCTTGTGACTGTTCGAAAGCGGCTTCTGTGGAATACAAGGAAACTTCGAAAAACAGGAAAAATGTAACACGTTGGTACAACAATTTACAGTAAAGGTAAATGAAGACGTATAACAAGTGGGACTTTAGTTGCACTTAATATCCATACCATGCGATGGTACGATAGTACGCTTCCCGTTCCGTAAAAAGTGGAGCTCCTACGTAAACATTCGTAAACTTAAATTACACAGGTAAGTTTTTATCCAGCGCGTCAAAGGCTTGAAGTGCGACTTGCTTCCCAACACCTTGATTTCCACGGGTCACGTATTTTGGGAGTAACCGTTTCGCTACAATGAATATTGTTTATAACGAAAGATTTCCCTCACAACAAAATAACTGTAAGGGAAAAAGAAGTTCAGGCAACGGTACCGCACCTATAATAGTGAACAAAAGATAAATGTTCACGTGCAGTCACTTTATCCATTTTCACTCGAGGTGGCTGCACGCTTTCAGTGGAGCTACATAAGTCACTGTGGCGAGAGGAACGTTTTGCCCTGTCGCCTTTCCCTGGAGCAAGCATGGAATTCAAACTGGTGGCACATGTTACCGCAACTTCTTCAGTGTACGTGTCTGCCGACCTCCGTTCAGCAGGCGGAATACAAGGTAAATAGGAAAAGAGCGCAAGAAATGTAAGATACAAAGTGGCTACGTAACTTAAGTACCCGTGCGGTTTTATGAAACATCTTTTCTCTTGGCTTGTTCCTTGGCGAAACCGCCGTCTGGAGCACTTACAGCTGGTGGGAGTGCAATGGCCTCCAAACAACTGCCGGCGAAGTCGTGCGGTGCTTTGAAAGAAGCAACTTCTATTTTTCTCTTTTATCTCTCTAGAGCTGCGCCGCGATTTACCACCTTCTGTCGCTAGACACACGGGGAGTGGAGAAAGAGGAAGGGGCTCTGCAGTAAACGAGAGAAAGCGGAAAGATGTGAGACGTGAAGCCGAGCCACTAGCTCGGCTGAAAAAAAAAAAAAAAAAGCGGCCGGCGGACATCAAGCAACCGACCGAGGTTCGGGTACACGCTCTATTCGCGAAAGGCAAAGACAAAGTCGGATGGATGCCGAGAAGCACTGGGGTGCCAGCGATTTAGTCGATAGATAGGAATGCAGTAAGAAAGAAGGAAGGCCGAGTGCATATGCTGCTGCGGGAGGCATTCTTTAACCCGGTGGAACACCGACACGCCACCGCCACTGTCGTCGTCTTTGGCTTCTTTCTGTCGGGTGTTCCGTCTTTGCTTGTTGTATTCGCAGGTGTACTGAAAATTTTATGTTCGCGACTAAACCAATCGGATTCCTGGCTGTTGTTTTATCAGCGGTGACGACGATTGAGCTTGCAAGCCTCGTCGGTTCACGACAAACGCGAACTGACGACGCTTGCAAGGAGCGATTGAGGATAGAAAACTCTTTCGCTCCCACATCGGCACAGTTGCACCATGTCTCTTTTTGCCTCTCGTTAGCTGACATGGCGAAGAAAGATGCTGCTGGTGCAAATTAACGTTCACAATAAATAAGTGTTTTACTTTGGTGACAACTGCAAACAGTGCCCAATAGTAACGTAAAAATCGCGCACAATTATCTACTGACAGATATGACGCAGCCCTTTGTGCAGCCATGTAGTCTAACTGCTTGTCGTATACGTGCAGGCTTTGCGGAGATCTTATCGCAAGCACAGCCAAAGATACGACCCGATACGCCCCAGAGGCTTGCATGGAATGCGCAAGGAATGCGCGTGAGCTGTTCATGAGATAAGGAAACACGCGTTCGTTCTCTACTATCTCTGCGCTTGCAAACAGCCCTAGAAACAACTGTGAACATTTCCTAAATCAAGATAGGAGCCGACAGATGGAAACAACGTAGTGGGATAATCAAGGTGAACAGTGGAAGTGCCTCAGACAGGCTGGCCGACGTTTCGATAGGAGGACCTATCTTTCTCGAAGGCGCCGTGTCATCCTTGGCGTGTTAGTTTTAAAAGGGGTTATACTTAACGAGTTAGTATTGAAGGGTTACTAACCCCTTTAAAACTAACACTCCAAGGATGACACGGCGCCTTTGAGAAAGATAGGTCCTCCTATCGAAAGGTTGGCCAGCCTGTCAGGCACTTCCACTGTTCACCCTGATTATTTCACTACATCAACATTTCCTGTGTCTAAACTTTCAGGGCACATGCTGTTTTCCAATTATGCGAAGAGAGTTTTTTGCATAAATTTTTGCGAGGTGAAACCGATAATCCACCAAGTTAAAAAACAAGGTTAAGGGGAAACACGGAGCATGCACTTGACACATGCTAACTTTTAGCTATATACAGGTGGGAAACAGTGCTGGTGTTATTATTATTATTATTATTATTATTATTATTATTATTATTATTATTATTATTATTATTATTATTATTATTATTATTATTATTTACAGTGTGTGCACGAGATATTGGTGTGAAGATTGACCCAAAATACACTTCTTTGGCTACAATATACGTGTTACGCTAAAAAAAAATAGAAAAATAAGCATAAAATAACGTTAATATATAGCTCAAGTTAGTCTGTAAATGTCCGCGCATAAATTACAGAGGGAAGGTAGAAATATAAGTTTGTGCGTCACAACAAATGGAATCCGATTGCGAAAAGGAGAAGTTAGTACAGTGTGGTGGCTGCCTTTTGCGATGGAGGCGAAAATGCTGTCGGCCCGTGTGGGAAACACAGGTGGCCTAAATTTCTGAAGTCCTCAACTACGGCGTCTCTCATAATCATACAGTGGTTTTGGGACGTTACACCTCTCAGATCCTTCATCGATAAGTTATATGGTTTGAAATTAAAATGTAAGCTACTAGTAGAATAAACCGAAAATTAAATTCGACAAAATAAGGCACGTTGTCCTCCCATGAGCGCCTCACCCACAGCCTCCGCTTCAGTAGTGCGTTGCTGTACTTGCAACTTCCTTGAGTTCGCCTACCAAAATGTTGCTGTATCACCGTCCGCATTCTTGATTACTTGCGCCTTGTGAGAGTTTTCACAAACGTAGGGAGGAGGAGTCGCTGGATTAATGTTTATCATTCTTTAATCTGCAGGGAAACTTCAAATGTGCCTTGAATTTCACACTCATATGTAATCTAGATACCCAGGCCGGGACCCGATATAGCTTTCAGCTTAGTATATAGGAAAACGTTATCCACCCAGCACTCGAGGCGGGTACGTCTGCATAAATTATAAATGTGGAAACAACGTTTGACGCTGCGCTTTGGCTGGTTCGTTTGTTTAGGTGCCGAGCGTCGGAAAACAAGCCACGCGAGTGGGCAGCAGGAACGGACGTGGAGCCTTTAATATCGCTGCCGGTGCTTCGGTGAACACTTTTCGTACCCTCTCCCCACTACGGGCTCAGAAGTTGGAAGGCGACTAACGATTCGGGCTATACTTACGGTGTCCGAAGAGGGCACCGCCTGGGAAAGCGAAAGCTTCTTTTGCAGAGCGTTCAGCCCCTGCCTTCACTGCCACTCTCCCTTGTCCGACAAGAAGGGCGAGTTGGGACAGCAAGTGTGCCTGCTTGTACGGTGGCTGGTCGCTCGCGCGAGCGAAAATTTATTGAGCAGACACCGATAAGCGGCGCTCTTCGTAGGCGTGGCCCACTGGTGCAACTTGGTATGTTCGGACGTTCTTCGAGGACGTCTCGGGCACGTGAACTGCTCGAGTGAGCGTGTCGTTGAGCGGCCCCGGTAAGTTCGCATCTCGGCAGCTTTTCTCAGCGCTACCGACGTTGGAAGACGTAACGTGCGTCGTCTCGGCGCACAATGCCTCGCACGAGCCTAACGCATCAACGCCAACTTCATTATATAGTTCAAGGCGCCACGTAAGCACTGACAGTGGTAGCACTTTCCGAAGCAGCTCGTGAGAAAGTTATTTGAAGGCAGCAAATCAAGTGGAAATCATCATCGGTGCATGGAGCACACGCAGGTGTTCTCGATTCCTTGACGTTACCTGCAATGTCCGCAATACTGAACAGAACTAATCTGGCACCAACACGGGGGGTTTACTTTCTAGATTAGAGAGCGTACGAATATTCATCTCGGTATGCGACAGTGTAACGTGTTTCATCCGTCTGTTGAGATATACTCGAAGAGTTTTATTTCTGGTGGAAACGATGACGTAACAACCACTCGACATGCCCAAGAAGATAGTGGCGGAGCTGATGTAATCAATATTGTTGTGGGTATAAATAAGGAAACAGCGTTCGTCAGTACTGTGGGTGGTAGGTAACTCTTTCTAGAGTTCATTTTCTTTTCGTTGTAAGCGTGCGTTTTCACGGGGAACGGAGTGGGCCGCAAAGCTGAAGGAAACGTCTATCACGTGAGCTTCGCATGTGCATTGAACATGTCCTCAGAGGCCAAGGTTGTAGGCTGAGGCCCGTGTTCACAAGCGCACCTCTATTCAAACTCGCCCTCAAGGGATGCTTTAGGCTTCTCGCGTTACAGAAATCGCAATGCAATACACTCATAACGAATCCCTTGAGGTCGAGTTTAAGTCGAGGAGTGTTAGTGAATACGGACATGAAACTTTCTTCTACACGGCGCCGTATCCTCGCTATGGAGAGCCGTAAAGAATTTCTGCACGTATAATAACGAAGTTGCTCTTTTCGCCAAAACTATAGGTGGCTAGTTTACATTACTGGAACATTAACATGCCCATTTTCTCTTTCCCTCGAGAGTGGTATAGAACAGACACATATGAGAGTATGTAAATAAAATATGTCTGCGTAGAACGTGCATGCATCACATTCCCAGCGAAATATGGAAGAATGTTTTCTAGAAAATTTTAAATACATTTTTTGTAACTACTACGAACACATATGCAAGGTACCCACTATGCCATATATCATTAAAATACTTGTGTGGTAGGGAGGCATACACTATGGCATTATTCAGCATTCGTCGGAGAATCGTAGTACCCGCTACATACTTGCAAGGTATTTTGGGCATTTTTTATGCTTAGGCTGACGATGGTGAAGAATTACGCCTGAGGCTTTTATAATGGGTTGTAATAGTTCATTTTTCACTCATTACACAATTCGCATTGTGTTTAGAAAGTGTTCAACAAGTTAGAGCTTTTGGTACTCTACTAAGGGAGAGCAGAAATCTCCGCCTGTCATGGCTTCCGCATTGTGTGACGCCTGGTTGTCTGTTTGATGTGTGGAAGCTTGGGCTAGTTGGTATGACATGACGATAGTTAAAGCGCGAGAACAAAACAATGACACAGAGACAAGAAGGACACGAAGGGCACGAGCGCTCATCGTGCACTGAAGATCATTTACTGAAGCTCATTTATCGCCATCCACTGAAGCTCATTTATCTAGCAGTATCCAGGGCCGCGGTCCTCACTGGCACAAGCGTTATATATTCGCTTACCGCTTCTGCTGTTGCCAATAGCCACGTTGCCATCGACATCGTTAGGCTACAGTAAACATGTGACTGTTTAACATATGTCTGTGCATTCAACATTTATACATATCTCTAACGTCATCTCGTAACGTTTCACTAAAAAAATTACAACACTGTTACTATCTCTCCCCATGTCTCGCATAACATCGATTCCCAAGGTATATATACGTTGGATCTGCCGAATTTTTTATTGCTTCATTTGCCTACCTTTGTAGTAAAAGAGCTTCTGTAGTTCCGTCGAAATTTTCAGCGGTACCCACGTAAACGAAATTTAGTACTAGCTAATATGCGTCACGAGAGAAACGGGACTGCTTGAATTTACTGCTATAGCAGTTCTAGTACTGTTTCGAATTGTTTGTGCAGCTCATTCAAAAAAGAACACGTGCACGACTTCTGACCTCGCGTATTCGTGCACACACGAGAGCTTCCGTGGGAGGGGTTCTTGCTCAGAATACTTCAAAATCAAGATGCAGCTGGGTGATAAGGCATCCTTTACACTTTTTCTTGGAGCTTATACGCAAACACAAGGCATTGCCCCGCCGCGGTGGTCTAGTAGCTAAGGCACTCAGCTGCTAACCCGCAGGTCACGGGATCGAATCCCGGCTGTGGCGGCTGCCTTTTCGACGGAGGCGGAAATGTTGTAGGCCCATGTGCTCAGATTTGGGTGCATGTTAAAGAACCCCAGGTGGTCTAAATTTCCGGAGCCCTCCACTACGGCGTCTCTCATAATAATATGATGGTTTTGGGATGTTAAACTCCCCGTATCAATCAGCAAACACAAGGCGCGGCACTGACGTTCGAAAGTAGTACCTGGACGATGCCGGCTTCATCTGCTTATCTTGGGAGGGAAATCTAGGGTGAGAGCAGCGCGAACGCCACTGTCTGCTTTTGTTACCAGAAACGTCAGCTCTTCTCCAAAAAGCTGCGTCACGTCTGTGGGCACACGTGTGATAGGGATGGACAACTGTTACGAGCGAAACCGCTGCAAATTTGACAAAATATGGCGATAAGAACGAGGCGTGGGTTCATCCCAATGTTTCCAACACGCTAGGTGCCAAATAAGAAAGCCGTAAACGTCACGACGATAAGGCCAAGAATATTAGAGAGCGCCTGCATGTGTGAGCGTGTTTGTGGGCGAGAAGAAAATGAAAGGCTACGTTGGCACTCTCATCGCAAATGTCATTTTTCATATGCCGATCGAGTGGCCATCACGTACATACATTAAGGAAATCAAGCAGTCTCAATTTGTGTTGAGCTTCTTGTGGAATCACGAGGCTCACAGATTGCGTAGTCAAGCCTCGGGTGCGCTACGTGTCAAGCGAACTCTTTGGGCGATTACGGCCACGTGATTCTGGAAACCAAAAAAGCCTCGGGACGACAAGTCATCTTACGCGTCTGTCAATTGTGCACTGCAAGGTCCCGCTGCTTTCGGTGATGTCTCCGGAACAGTGAGTAGCTAATGCATTTCGATTTTATACTTTCTCATTACTTCCTTCTGTCCGCCACGCTATTTCTCATCACAAGCCTTAGCGTTGAGTTTCCTACGAGGCCTGCGCCCTCGATGACCCCGTAAGGCTGCCCACAGGAATTTCATGAAATGTGTCTGCGTTCAAAGTATGAATTTGTTCTACTTCGTTCAACGGAGATCACGTAGTGCCAAACAAAATGAGCGGATGAATAATAGCATTTGTTTCTGTATGGAAAGAAGTTGTTTGAAAAATTCAGAAATTGAGTCTTGGTCTTTCAAAGTCGACAGGTCTTGGTGATCACAAATAATGTAGGGTGCCTGGTACGATGCGGGAAAGCGGAATGTTCGGAGGTATTTGTGAAATCAGTAGAATAAGGCACGGAGGCTATACTACCGGTCAAACAACATGCGCCATTACGCTAGCTGACTGGTTCCAGTACAAAAGGATAAGCGCTAGCTTTTAGAACAGACATACAGGAAGAAACAGACGTTTATCCTCTGTTCCTGTACTCTCATGCGGCGTTAAATTTGGTCGTTGTATTTGCTACCTTATTTTTGTTTATTACTAGCAACATATAACTTGATTTCTTCAGCAGGTGACTTACTGTTCGTAGCCTATTCGCATCTCTTCTTAGCTCCTTAGTCCCTTGTTTCTTTCTCATGTGTCAATGATGCGCTTTTTATACCGTAGTGTAGTAATTCCGGTTCTTCCGAATGTAAACGTTCCAACATTGGAAAATTAGCTTGACCCGCATGCACACTGAAGCTCTGCGGTTCGTAAATTTTTCCAAGCTACCATAAAACTACACTTTTGCCGGAGGAAAGGGATGTAAAACGAACAATCATTTGATACTTAAGAGAGCCCTGCAACACTTTTTTAGTGGCGCCAGAAAACGCCATTAATGCTGTTCTTAGTCACGTCGCGCAGTACCAATTTTGGCATATATCAAGATAGTGAAACCGCTGTGCGCGCACTGTGAGCGTGGTGTGTATGTCATGACTTTCATTTTGATAATAGGAATTTCTGTTTCGCATTGAGAAATATCATGTCATTTCAATATCAGTAAATATTCATGTAATGAAACGGCCTTGAGAGCCCTGATACCATGTCAAGTAAATCATGGATACCATGACTTGCGTGTCACGACGAGTAAGTCGTGCTCGTGATACCCTCCGGTGACGCCATGCCAGCTTAGGTATGCGGTAACTTAAAGAGATGGCGAAGAGAGCATCAAGATCTTGGCATGTAGATCATGTGATTCATAACATCATGTCGCGATTTTTATGTTATGGCCTCTTATTTACAATTGCACGCGATCACCTCATGCCATAACAATCTTGGCATGGGTACATCTCATTAACGAGGTGGCTAAAAGAGAACGTGTTGTTAATTTTTGGGTACCGTTCTGTATTATTATTTTATTTTTCGCTGCAGAACTTTGTGATATGGAGTTGCCGAGGCAATAGGCACCTCAACCTCTCCACAGCAAAACAGTTAAAACAGAGCAGAACAAAGCCATCCGCATCGTCGGATTAGTGGTTACAATGAAACTTAATTGCTGCTGGACGAGTCGGTTTATGGCTTTGTGTACTTTGCGCACAACTATCTATTGCTTATGCTGATGACCCAACGGTCACTTTTTAGATCCGGGTCTCAACGGTCGCATTTTGGAGGAGGTGAAATAGTAGAGGCCCGTGTCTTGTGTGATGTTAGTGATGTTAAAGAGCACCGGATGGTCACAGTTTCTTGAACCCTCCACTACAGCGTGCCTCTTAATCATATCGTGATTTTGGCACGTAAAATTATAGATAGTACTGTTGAAGCACTCAGTGATAGATTGATAGTTACCCTGAAGGTCGAATAAGTTCGCTAGGAAATGCTTTGATTTTACAACAAACCACACAAGTTGCGGAAGCAGGAAGCATGGAGAGGCATTACACGAGAAGTAGATCAGCAGGAACTAAGAAGGATTACGGCTGATACAATCTGCCAAATGGAAAAAGCACAGGCCCGAGCGGGAGTGCCGTGTCATTCGAAGCGATCGCTGCACGCTGCGTAGAACATCTCAGACGGGCTCCCATAACCGTCGTCTACGACAACAGCGTCATATAAATAACAGAAAAAGGCGAAAGAATGAAGTATGAAAGCCGTGTACACTTTCTCTCAACCCCACCCCGTGTCTCGTTCCGCATGAAATACAACCCACCCCCCTCCTCAATTCCAGACGCCGAACTCCGGCTTCAGAATCAACGGGTTGATGGATCGTCAACCTTCTCGGCTAGAGACTCGGCTACCAATCCTTTGTGAGCGCTCTGCTGAGTCGTATATCGTGCTAGGAACGACGCTGCTCAGAGGCGCGGCAAATGGGACCCCTTGAAGGGGAACGATTGTAAGCCGTTCAACTCTGAGAGTACACATCTAGATGAAATTATTACGGCGTGATGTGAGCTTGATTGATCTAGTAATTTCTTAGTGTTCTTCATAAATGAGAACTCGCAGGGTCTCTTGTACACTCACCCAAGAGGACTAGAAGACGAAAAAGATTTTTTTTTCTTTTCAGTCGATGTATTCATCCTGCTTACCCATCCTACGAAAGCTCTCTGCTCTTTACGTGATTTTTCACTACGCGGATTCCGGGAATCCTAAGCACTTCACCTGGTTTAGCACTGCCTCTGTGATCGCCGCACGTTTGACAAAGATACGATGGCATGTGATGGCATCATCATGTGACGTTACGCCACTTGACGCCAAGAGGACTTCATAATGACGTCCTGATGATGTGCTCAGGCAATGATTTTTGTCATCACTGGTGTTGACGTCGCCGACGCGAAACGCCGGTCACTGTCGCCATTTCATGAGGCGTAAGGCTTCATTCCGGCTTAATAACCACGCAATGTGTCAGCCGGCGCGTATTCACCGCGAACTCGGGCATGCCGAATTGCCCATGTTTAAGCATTCAAGTCAAAGTCAATTGAGAAAACATCATATATTATAGGGTCAGGTGCTGGAGGAGTCCTCTGTATTAATTTAAGATTTTAATGCCCCAAAAACAGGATATCACCGCAAAGGAATTGTCACGCTGAAAGCTTTATTTTTATTTTAAACTACTCTTCGTAACTTTTTTTTTTACAGGAAAAGCTGTTATGGGATCAAAACTCGGGTGACGCGTGGCACTATAGTTGTTCGCCGCCGCCGCCGGTGTCCGTAACCACTTCGCATGAATTGAGAAAAAAAAATCGTACCAAGGACACAGAGAGGCTTGAACCCGGGTCCACTGCGTGCCAGCCCAGTATTCTCCCACTGAGCTACACTGTTTTTTTTTTCTTTTACTAAGCTACGCTGGTGTTTGGGACATGACCACAAACTTGCCTTAGACAGGCTTGATGTCGTTAAAAGAATCGCGTTAATATGAGTAATAAAGCGTTTTAGAACAGCAAAACTACAACCAGGCGTCACACAATGCGAATAGCGTAACGAGTGGGTCGTCCAATGCTCCAACCGATTACAAATGCTTGTTCTTAATTACCTTATAAAATGTGCGCATACCCACTTCAGGCATGATTCCTCGTCGTCGTCAGCCACAACAGGAACAATCGCCACACAATTCCTTGCAAGTGTTTAGCGTATAAAATGCTTCTCAGAAGAATGACAAAAAAAAATAGCATAGCGAATGCTGGTCTTAGTTGCTCAATGTCGTCAGCCACTACATGCTTCGCGTGCTTGTACAACCACGTAAATAATTTCAGCAGTGCGTCACAAATTAATATATATATATATATATATATATATATATATATATATATATATATATATATATATATATATATATATATATATATATATATATATATATATATATATATATATATATATATATATATATATATATATATATATATATATATATATATATATATATATATATATATATATATATTGGGGGTGAAGAGAAGTGTTGATATATAGGAGTGTGAAGTGGTTATGGACGGCAGCGGCAACGGACAACTACGGTGCCGCGCGTGACCCGAGTTTTGATCTCATAATAGATTTCGCTTTAAAAAAATGGAGGTGCACAATAGCTAATACTCGGTGTGACTTCTCTTTCGTTCTTGCTATGGTCGGACCATTGGGGTCTGTGAAGATTTAGCAACGCGATAACATGCATGGTGTCAAGCAATGATCGTCCGCGCACAATGGGCCTAGATCCGTCATTGTTGTTCCTCCATTGCTTAATTTGCGGAGAACTATAGCCTAATGTATTTTAGTCTCTGTGTTTATGTTTCATATATGATTACCTCCCTAAATGGCTTTGTGAGCGCTTCCTGACATTCGGTTAATGTCACTTCCTGTAGCTTGCATCCATTTAGACTTCGCATTTCAGCGCACTTTTGTGGAGAAACACTCGCACTCAGCTATACTCGTGTTTTGTTCGAGCTGCTTTCAATATATTGAAATTTAACCAGACTTTGTGACTTAGCGACAAAGACGTTCCACCCCTAAGCACGAAGACGCTTGTGCGACTTCGGGCGGCCGCAGCCGTGATTCACTATACAGGAGGAATTTGAGAACGCCCGTGCACCTCAGGGTAGTTTCTCCACGGGAACATGTTTATAAGCTGAAGCGTGAGCCTTCTCTGCGCTGCAGGTTGCACGGAGCTAACCTAGTGTGCCACACATCACCAATTCATTGGTGGGCATGAGAATCAACTTAAAGCCAAAGGTCATCAAAGGTGCCAGGCATCGCTTCAATTACTAAGACATTCGCAAGTTTGGTACAATGCTACACGCGAGCCTGCTAGTGGCATTGAGTGGCTATGTTTTGCTCTTCGCATGCCTTGTATCTGTTTCACATATTTTATTTGAGCATTCACTTCGTTGTCTTCGTGTAAGCGTATGGGCTACGCTTCGTCTTCCGGATTGTTACAACGGACACTGATCGAATATGTCGTGCGCGAGGAAAACAAACTGGTTCTGTAGTGCAGCACCTCACCTACCGATGTCACGCTAACGATGAATGACATTCGTTTCTCTTGTACACAGCACGACACCGACACGAGATGCGGAACAGCTGCCTACGCTGACACAGAAGGCGAAGTGATTGACGTGTACTCTGTCTTAGGCACGTTTGTTGTCATGGTGGCCCGTTCTAGAGTGCATGCGGTCAATGACATTTCGAAGCAGCACGTCGCGAGTACAAATACGTCGGACATAATGTTTCGAACTGGTCTGTCCGCCAAAACGTGGAGTGTGGCCTGCATGGCAGTTCCGCGTAACAAATGGACTTTTGGAAAGTGGAAAGTTTTTTTGTGAAATCCTTCTACAGCACGGTTTAGATGCTCTATTTTGTCGAGTGCTGTGCATGCCATGTATCCATTCCGCCCTGTGTATATTGCTCCATCTCTAATGTTGATGGGAATGGTTATGTAATGTGCATTAGGACATACACTTGTGCTAGCTGGTGCTCTGTATAAAACATTGTTTCTGGTTGCAAGAAAAGCATAGAAAACATGGGCCGTACATACATACATACATACATACATACACAATTACATACATACATAAATACATACATACATACATACACAATTACATACATACATACACAATTACATACATACATACATACATACATACACAATTACATACATACCTAAGAGTTCTAAGAGCCTCCGTTCCTATAGGAGGAAATACGCTCGCAGACACTCCGGAAATATACAGCTCATGCTGCGCCCTACTCTCTTAAATCCACAATCGAAATCGCCATGCTAGGAAGCATTTACCTCAATATCTCGTATTGCGACAGCTTTCTTTCGCATCATGCCGTCTTGTTTCTACTATTCGGTCCATTGATATAGCTAATCTGACACTATCGACTGAAAAGGGGCCAGTAAGAAAACACTAAAATGTAAGATCTTCATTGTTTTGTTTAACTTTACTTTTCGCAATTATATTTTCTATAGTAATGGTTGTATCACAATTATTTTATTAAAAAACAGTTACACTCATTTTAAAGTCCAGTGTTGCAAAGCGGAATTCATAATTTATTGACTCATACTTGCCATAAGTATATGTCTATATTGGCGTTAAGTTGCTGCAATACGCCTTCGTCATCGATGGCTGTTTTTGAGAACATTGTGTTTCATGTGCAATTTCGGAAGCAGAGGACGCTTCTGCATCATACATTAAAGTGGTTCACTTTACAACAAGTCTATGAGACAAATCTCTGCATTATCTTTCTTCTTGTTTTTTTTTTCAGCCATCAAAAAACCAGTGGGTTCTTCCAAAAAAATGTGTTTTTGCGTTGCAGTGATCAATAGCTGCGGTGTCTCAAAAAACTGCACAAATGGAGCGTGAACCACAAATCGCAGCTTGGATGGTTCGGAAAAAAAAGAAAAAGCACGTGAGTAAAAACATTTGGACACAAATAAATTATTTTTTACTAATTTTCCCAAGTCACGGGAGGCGGCTCTTTTATAACGCACACAAAAACTAGTAAAGTTGAGAAAAGAAGTTTACAAAGTATGCAAGTCATGACAGGACGCCCGCCGCTTATCGAAGAACCGATTGTAGATATTGCTTTTTTAAACTTCCATCTTCAAGATACCTCGTTATTACACGCCTCTTAGAGCACCTATTTCCGTCAAGCTCTCGCTTTTTTATACACTTGTGTTTCGCAAATATAAGGAACAAAAACGTGGCAGAGAGGAGTGTCGTTTTCGCATTGTCTTCCCTCGTCGTAAGCGTCCTTTTTGGTGTGGCGGTTTCGAACAGCTAAAATGCCCGGTTTACGCTGGGATTTCAAAATATACGCTAGCTCTTTTCTTTTTTGTTTAACGTTTTGATACGAAGTGAAGTGAGAATCGTTTGTCAAACGCAGCGTCCCAGTCGAAAAGTAATCGTTTCACTCAGCCACGATGCTGCCATGAAACTCGAAGCTGTCTTCTTTCAAGCATGTATTGCACTTTACAGAGCTATTTCTTTTTCTCTGCTTGCTTCTTCATTCTGCCTTTCAAAGTCAGTCACACAGTAACCAGGCGGTATAACAACTTTTTCATAAGCATTTGTTTCTGATTGATATGTGGGTTTTAACGTCCCAAAACCACCATATGATTATGAGAGACGCCATTTATTACTGCAAGTATTATCAGCTGCTTATTCATTACAACCGTTCCCCAGAAGGGAACAAAGTTTCTCGTGAAGTACTCTTCTCCTAGCTAAGACTTCGTACAAGCTCTACTGAAGAGTCGATGACAATGTGATAATCTTTTACGAAAACGAATTACGTTCAGTTTAGCTACGTAATACTTATTGATTAGCTAAACGAGGGATCATGTGGGTAACACGGAACTATCACCTCCTCCTTTTCCATTTATTACCCTTCCATGAGTCCTCCGAACCGTTACGTCCCCCTTAACATTCTCTTGCTAAGCTGTAGTATACAAGGATACCCACTGCAGTGGTCTAATGGCTGCTTACGTACTCGGTTGCTCACCCGCAGGTCCCGGGATCGAAACCCGGCTGCGACTGCTGCATTTTCGGTGCAGGCGAAAATGCTGTAGGCCTGTGTGCTCATATTTGGGTGCACGTTAAAGAACACCAGGTGGTAGGAATTTCCGGAGCCCTACACTACGGTGTCTCTCATAATCGCATGGTTGTTTTGGGACGTTAAACCCCACATATCAATCAATCTATACTATACAAGGCTACGCCATGCTTTATGCTCTCCCTCCTTTTTTCCTTCTAATTTTTCAGTTTACTGCCCCATCCACTTGCTACACAAAACTATGCATGGCTATGCTATATATATGTTAGGAGCAGCTTAGCCAAAACCCGCTTTGTGTGGCACAAGCACAAAATGTTCGTTTACTGAAACGACGGCCGGCACAACCTCTAGTTCAAACAGCCGCGCTCTTCAATAGATGGTTGCGCCTTATAAAGGTGCTGGCTACATGACTGTTACCACTGAGCCGGTGAGCTTTCACAAATACTCAACGTGCCACGATGCTCAAACCTCAAACACAAATCATATTGAGAAGCCTGAACCTGAGTTAACTACACCCCGTGCTTGAACAATATGGCAAAATTAAAGCGCGACTGTCACAGCCTGACACCGAAGTTCAAGAAGGAAGGATAAAAGCACATCTATTATGGGGTTTTTCCATTCAGAAGTGTACAAATCACAAATACACATGCCTGAGTAAGCAATAAAGGAGCTGAGCTTATATGGAAGAAGAAGTGCGTGCAATCAAATGCCTACACATTAGGCGATATTTTAACTAAGCAGAAATAGATGAATAAAGCGTAGACCTGCTTCATGTGGTCTATTCTAAGCACGTTCCAGCTGGCACCCAAATGGAGCCAGAAAGCTCTTCTTTTTTTCTGGTTTATTAGACCTGAGGCACGCATCGGAAAACAAAGAGGTCCTTAGACGATCGTCTCACAGTATTCCTACGCATCCCTTGGGAAATCACGAAGCAGCGTCCCAGTGGCAATGGCCCGAAATTTACGCGACCATTTCATTGCATTTTACAATAAATATTTTTAAGTAATGTCTGATATTATTTTTTTCTTTTTTTACCCACTGTTTCTTCTTTTCAAAAGTTTATTATGATTGCAGCAGAAGTTTTTATTTTGCTAGAGAAATAAACTAAAAGGTGGGCCAAATTAAAGGTAATAAACTCTTACTACAAGTAATTTTTCTGGTTCAATAAGGTATTTTTTGTCTTGTGTTGACTCAAATTATTGCGCTGTTCTTAGCCAGCTTTTGAACATAAACACAAACTTTTTTTAGACATGAGCCAACTAGTGCGAAGCAGCTAGTCCAAGCCTCAACCTTAGCCAACTATACTGCTTGGCGAAGTGTCGTGATGGCAACATGAGTTCATCGATTAATTACTCTGTTCTTTACAGCAATGTAATAATTATTACAGTAATAATTTGATTTTAACTAATAATATTTAAGCAGCACAACCTTGAAAGTTAGATTTACCTTGGAAAGTCTCAAGAAAATGAAAAGAGTGCATACCAGCTGAGCAACTCACTTGAAGGCAGAGTCTACTATAAGGGCGATAGTTTTTGTTCACTCTGTACACCATAACATCGAGCATAAACAGTCCCGCTGTTAAAACAGCCTAAATTTGCCTACTTGGCCACACAAATGAACAAATTTTCTCACTATCTTTAGGAAACAACGGTTTACTTTCATGAAGTAAAACAGAACGTCGTCGTCGCTGTCGTTGTTGGCGATTTTACAGGAGGTACCAGCATGACTGCAGTCTCTGGTGAACGTCATTGGTCATTCAGCCATGTGATCATGCTTAATGAACTCTCTTTTTTTGTTTTACCTTCAGAGCCATTCCTCAAGACGAGTAGATATTTCGATTTTGCTTTTTTTTCATTTAATAACAAACGGTACATTGCAGAGTGCGCCAGTTTGTACAGAAGATTGCATACATATTTTGACATTTCGACAATGTAGACTAAATTTTACTGGAATCGTTTGTCTAAAAAGCCGCATTATTTTGTTGTCTCACCTGTCTTAACAGCAAGCTTTCATATTCTTGACCAAAGTCATTAACCACCCGTGCGGTAAGCTCAGGGATAGCACGTTTGGTTACTTCACATATGTCGGCGAGAGAACATTACTGGTAAGCTTGCGATGACAACAGGCCCATTACTGTTGTGCTGGATAAGTTGCAGCTGACTCTTCACGCACTGCTGACTATGGCTCCGCCAGAGAAGCGATGAAAGTTCTGGTTCAAAGTTTTGTCAAGACTAAGTACATGCTTGAATATGCGTATTGTATTATCCGTCTATTTGCTAGATTCCATTGGCAGTGATCAGAATCGAAAGGAGCAGTGCTCAAATGCCACGTGTCCTTCGTGCACTGACGCGCAAACACTATACGTAAGATGTGCGTTCAGCCCCGTCGCAGTCCCGTAACTCATCGTGAAATTTCAATGCGCTCTTTCCATGTCGCGACTTTCTTGCTTTCGCATATGAACCCTCCAAGCTTTTTCCTTTATATTTTATGTTTTCATTCTGACAGCCTAGCAAAGCGAATAAATGTCCTGCTGAGTTGTCGGAGCGACTCTTTGTGATCAAGGAGAGATGACAGGACCCACCAAATTCAATATTGAGACCATCTCCTCTTTTTCCCTCAAGCCACTTCGAGGTTCTGACACAACGGGATAGTGAGTGGCCTCTGCAGATACGCAGATACACTATATATTTATATATGGGTCTCCACGCACACGACGTCACGGCCTCTCATGTTGCCTAAATTGCATTTACAAGCTTTTACGTGACCATTTCGCCTAGGAGAAATTCAAGCGAGATGGAGGCAAAGACCGACGTGGTTGACAAGGTAGGATGAGAATCTCTGTGAAATGATGAACCTTGCACGTCGCACGCAGTTTTCTCATTGAATTAGTCACACCGTGGTGTGTTCTTCGAAGAACTATTTTTCACAAAGTAATCGACATGCAGTAGCAAGTCGCTAGCACGTCTTGTTTCCAGCCGTGCTGTTCCGTATGTACTAAAGACATCCCTTTGAGTGCACTATAGACTTTACCTATGTCAGAATAAAACAAAAATTTCAACATCACGGCGCAGTTGCAATGATTAACAAAGTCAATTGAGTTCAGACTTCAACGCCACTCTCTCTACCTAAAACGGAGCAAGTACAACAAGACGTTAGTAAATTTTTGTATTGTTACGTAGCACAGTGCCTGAGAGTCGGGTCATATCAATTAATCACACTGGTACGTTCGTAGTTAGCTTTCCTATCTTCGACGTCGACTTCATTCGTACCGCGGAGCATGCCAGGTGGCATGCTCATGAATACAAAATTCTAATGAATACAAAAATTCTAAGGTGACAGAATGTGCGTTCGCAGTGTTGTGGCCGGCGCAGGCATTATATATAGTGACCGATAAAAGAGTAGTCGTGGCATCGGTGTGTCGTTTTTGATCTTGAAAACTTCCGAGCTGAGCAACCATGGAGAAGCTGCGTTGTACAGCGCTTCCTCTGCACCGCTCGTCCAGCAAATTCTCACGAGGGTCAAAATACGCGAAATAGGCAGACGCAACTATATGTTTACAATATTTGCATGTAATCGTGCCACCGAATGGCTGCCAGCCTCGCATGCTGCATTTCAGCCTCTTCTTTCTTTCTCCGTCTGCAACAACGGGCCCATGTGCAATACCGCGAAGCAAAACACTTACAAGACTCAGTATACGCTGCAGTACGTCGCACTGAACTCATAGCGACGTTCCCAACCACTTGATTCACCCTGTGTGCCTGCAGCGGTTGTCTACTGTCTAAGGTACTCGGCCGCCGACTCGCAAATTGGGGGATCCAATTCCGGCTGGGGTGGCTGCACTTTCGATGGAGGTGGAAATGCTGTAGGCCCGTGTGCTCAGATTTGGGTGCACGTTGGAGAACCCCAGGTGGTCGAAATTTCCGGGGCCCTTCATTACGGCGTCTTTCGTAATCATATGGTGGTTTTGGGCCGTTGAACTCCACGTATGAACCAATCAAATACTCATTCATAATGAAAGATGATTACTTCTTCCATGACAAATCTTTACTGAAATATTTCTGACATTTTTGTTGCTGAACAGCTCTTTCCCGGAACTTTATAGATACACTATAGGCCGCAGAGGCCGAAAATGGATCAGTAGTTTGTCTATTTGAAAAATAACTTCACTGCTACAACTATTACTGTTCAATAGATGAACAATTTGTCCTTTCGGTATTAAATGCTGGTGCTCAATTCTTAGTCCTCAGTAGTTTCGAGGAATAAAACGTCGGAGTTTAAAAGTTGCCCCTTTATGACAGGAAGTGATTTATGCGGAGAACTGTGACCCCTGATAGGACTAAAAGTTGCTCCTTCTTGAAAAAAACATCAATTCATCACAGTTTCTAGTGTAACTACACATAAAATTTGCACGATTACACATGCATTTCACGACAAGTGCAATCAATACAGAAAAGTAAATTCAGAAGTGAACTACAAGAAACTATACGAGCCTTATACAGTTCCTTACTTTTATGCAACGTAAACGACATTATTTTACTCCTGTTGTAGTTGCGTCGTTGTCAAGGCCATTTACGCGAAAATAAACTAGTAACAGATTATTTATTTAGCGGACTGTTTGCGTACGCGCATACTGACCATTCTTCCGAGGCTGCCACTGCGGCGGAAAGTTCCATGGGAGTAAACATTGCTCGTTACTTCGCCTGTAGCAGATAATGCTTGCCAAGTCTCTATTCTTACCTGTGTCTGTATCTGCTTGCTGACTCTGTAAACACTTTCTTCCCTTATGCTTTATCGCGATGCAGTTGACTGAAGTACCTGACGGTGGTGAAACGATGTCGATGACCACGAGATTGTCACCGGCGTAACAGAATGACCACTTTTTTTTTTCCGAAGTAAACGCACTAAACCAACGCAGTTTCGAACACGTGACAGTGCTTGCAGTACGAGAAACTAAGAAATAGTCCGAAAAAGCTAGTCAGATGACACGTCTCTGCTCATCTTAGGCAGAGAAATTAACGCGTAATTACGCATTCTACTACCACCGGCCGCATCTCGGGTGATTTAAAGCTCTTTAGTTGGCGTCTGTGCCGTGCGCCGCTTCATCCATTACCACCGGGGGAGCATTTGTATGCGCTTACACGCCCTAATTACAGGAAACGGCGACGATGGTTTTTGGTTGATGCTTGTGGTTTGTCTAAGCCAATCATTTGTGAAGGGCGTCGGGCGTCCCCGTGTTTGTTGTCTTTCGCCGTGGCTTGTTTTCATAGAACACGAGTGGCACGTGGTGCCTATAGACTTGAGTGGTATTCGCGAGAACGCTGGGAAGCTTCCGATGACGTGTGTTTGTTGTGGACTACAGAACATGTTTGCTGTTAACGACGAAAAGCCGCCAAGCCTGCGCGAAACGCGCAGCACTTTCACATCAAAAGCTGAAAGAGTGGCCTTTCTGAGCCGTTTTTCAACACTCTTTGGATATTTGCTGCAAGTAAACTTGCACGTTGCCCAATGTGCCGTAAATCATTGTGTAGTAAGCAAGCATTCCCTGTGACATCGTTCGCCATTCTTCGGAGAAGCTTGGTACGCTGCACACTTACAAGGAACATTGCGCAATATTTTTGTGCTGTCGCTGTCTACGATGAAGAATTATGCCAGAAGATTTTATAATCGGCCAATCTCCCACATTGGGTATATGCGCCACAGTTAATATAGTTGAACAAGATTAAGCTTTTGTGAAAGGTTGGAGTATTCCTCGACCCACTCGTTGCGCAATTCGCATTATGTAACATCAGTTTGTTCTTTTGCTGTTCTAAAGCACTTCATTAATCATATAACGCGATTCCTTTCCCGACATCAAGCCTTTGCAAACGAGCTACAAGCACCAACATGGCTCAGTTATAAAAAAAAAACAGTTTCTATTAGTGGCAGATTGCTGGACTGGCACGCATCCGGAGCCCGGGTTCGAATCTCATGGGGTTCTTGGTGTTTTAATTTACTGAGTTTTTGTTTTTTATTTCGTGCGATAGTGGTTACGGACACCGGTGGCGATGGCGGCAGCGGACAACTGCGGCACGCACGTAAACCATGTCGTGATCTCATAATAACTTTCGCTGTGAAACAAAAGTTGAAAGCAAGGGCTGTGATTAGATGGAACACTATAGAGTCTGAAGAGGGCTGAAGTATTTTTGGTGGACGTTCCAAGAATTTCTATCTGGAATATGTATCAAAATATAGGTGCACCTGGACAGCTGTTTCGGCTTTTTTCCATGCGAAAGGCTGGTGGGAAACAAATCCGCTCCCGAAAATGAAACAACCATGGCTGTTTCTTTTTTCCGAATGATCAGAATTTGAGGCAGCGTTTCGACAAGAATATTTCTCACTGTCATGGCATGTTTTTGCTGAGACGATTTCTTCATAATAACAAACCAACTCAGAGCCTGGCTGCTTCACTGCTATACGAAGGAGCGGTAGCATTTTGAGTTTCTTCGTCATGCACTTCACTGCGCGAGACCATCTTACACACTCAAAGGAGGCAACAATGTATTGCTCCTGGTGTCTCGCCAAACTCCTCGCAAATTCTAATCAGTAGATGTTAGTTTTAATCGCACATTGATGTACCTTGAAGCTTCAATTTGCAAACGGGGGCTGTGTAAATGGCTCCAACTCTCCTGATCGGTGCAGGTTCTTCCAAGCCAAACTTGCATGTGGGCGAGATATCTATTCAGGACGACACCGCTTGGTCCTGGGAAGGCAATTTGTGGGAAATGACACCGATACGAAAAAAAAATTGGTGCCCACAATTGGCGGTGCGACGCCGTGATTCTTCCAGAAACTTTGTTCATTTACAAGTCACGCTATTGAGAGATAACGTGCGTTGTTTCCAGCTGAAAGTTTTGATAATCTACTTTTCATTGTACCGGGCAGCTCAGCCTAATGAAGAGGGGCCAGCTTGACAGGACAGCTTCCGGCAAGCTCCCCTGAGCCTACTTTGCATGCTGGAAGTAGCTACAGCGCATCAGTCAAAACAGACTGTGCGCAGAGGGGGCAACGTAGCAGTACAAAGTATAGAAGTAGTATGGTAATCCTCCAAAGAGTAAAAGCTCCTAAACATGGGATCGTGCTCCTGTAACTACTTCAAATTATTCAGTCCACGCCTTGAAGTCGGTTACTTTAAGGAAAACTTGTCTCCCGCGAGAGCAAACTCCCTAATAGGCTACTGAGTGAAAGCAAATCGTCGTTTTAGAAAGAAACTGAGAGAAGTGAAAGGCAATTTACGAATTCAGGAAGGATGCCCCGCAAGCAAAATGCCTAATGCCTGTCTTTTGTGATATAATAGCGTCGCGCATACGTCAGGAGGAGTTGATGACCTAAACAGTGCACGACACTCCTGAGGAGGGAAACGAAATTATTAAAACAGTTCACTGCATTTTTTTCGGCCGCAACGCAAATACTCTATTTCTTGTCGTAAAAGCATTCTTTAGCATTACTGTATGAAGCATTCATCTTTGATGTCAGCTGTGCGCAGTCGTTAGAGGGCACGAGTGTACGAAGAATCGCTGTGGTACAGGTAGTGCACGATGACTTGGTGGCTTGCTCGCCAGAAACACGGTATTGTTATTAGACACAAATAAAATTGAGGACCTTGCAGTAAATCCGCAGCGTATGCAAAGTATGCATCAGCTTTTGGGCATTCCACGTATTACCTAAAAAATGAGGCATCCCCGAATGCGCTTCTCTATTACCATGCATTGTCAAAATTCAATACAAGAACGTAATTTACTCGCTATGCCTACAGACGGTTGGCAGTGGGAATTCCGCCTGGGTGTACTTTCTGGCAATTTTTTCGCCTTTTTACATTTATAATAAAAATCAGGTATGGAGGCAATGCAGACTACTCGTGCATTTCATTTACTGATTTTCAGGTACATTTGCGCAGCTACAGTGTTGTTTGTCTACTCGGGCTACTTATTTATGGTTTGGCTAAGCGGACACCAGTAGCCGAGCTCACCGCCAACTTTTAGACTGGAATTCGGTTATCATTTATAATAACGTAAGGCTTACCGGCTACGTGATTAACGATCAAATAAACAAGTTGGACAGCCCTTCCGATGGCACGCTAGCACTGAACATTCCTAAAAAGAGAATCAACGTTAAAAATATTATTTTGTCATTATATCGTACCGCTTTCTACAGCACCACTGCTTAAAACGTAATCCCGTTTTGCGCGACACTCAAAACTGCTGATTGAACCTTCAGACGGAGCTCCACTTGATGTTTCCGCCGCTTATGATGGTAAACATCGTGAGCCACTCGACGTAATCAAATTTTGCCCATTTACACCACGCTTTATACACGCGTGAATAACTGGTAATTCTCCCAGTTTTGTCAAGCAGATTTATAAGTTTTTGTTTACGTACTTATGTGGACATGTGAAAGCCCGCCTTTGCGTGCATTGTGCATGCACACGGAACGAACTGCAAACAGAATATATAATCGATGTGCCAGTTGTAATTCACGTGACATAGGGGCCCCATGCATTGAAGTCCAACGCTAAGCAAATAACCCGACGCCAACTGAAATGCACCGACCGTGTTCGAGTAATCGTCTACTGGCTAGACATACCTTATATATATAGCAAGGACATCGAATATTAATGACTTGCTCCTCGCCAACATCTGACACCTTACTACGGGAAAAAACTACAACACGATACATAAAAACTAGGCCCAACTTTATTTATAACAAGAAAAACAACAACACTCGTATGTAGAACATTCGTAGAGCTTCATTTTAACAGTAACATAGTACATTCAACCTACAAGTAGCATTATTATCAACGGTAATATACACATGTTGCGTACAACCTGCACACAACTTCATCTTCAACAACACAATAACGACATATTGCATGCTATGTGCATCTTTATTTCCGACTGTAGAAGTAACAGCAGAAGGTCAGTAGAGCAAGTCGTTGTGTGCACCACGCCTATCCTTTACCCCTCGTTTTTCGACAGCTGGAAATTGGTAAAGATATAGAACGTCCTTGCAGTCTTGCAACGTAATGAAAACACTCGAATATGAAACACGTTAGAAAAAACACTGGCAACCCGCTAGTGATGATATCTTGTTGCATTAAGCTTTTGTTGATGCGTCGACAAAGCTGCATTTGACGTGATTATCACATTGTAGAAGCGATAACCCCACGTACGCAATGTGACAGAGGCCGGATAATCACGACAACTAAGTAGCGCATTTCGAAAAGCCTCGCTAGTTACCAACATCACCTAAGAGCCAAAAACCACCGTTAATAAGGTTTCATTTAGATTGCGCGTCACTTATCTTATTTACGTGTTAGACACAGAAATAAAAAGACCGCTGCAGAAACTTTGTGTGCCAAGAAAACATCTTTTGGTCTGTCGGATGGCATGTCAAAGACGCACTGCGCTGCTATAGCCTACAACGGGGTGTGATTGATGCACCGCTGCATGCATATCCAATGGCGTCTCTAACTTGCCCAACCTTGGATGACATGCGACACACACACAAATAAAAGTGAAACATCAACAAAATGTATACGCTGTTCTTTTAAAGGAGCTGTCGTCTAATATAACGTGCTGAGATTTTTTCAAGCATCATGTCTTCGATGATGCACGTCCACCCGGGGTTTTCTTTTAAACCTCTTGCTGTTACTTTTTGCTGATTCATTTTTTTCTAAATTTTCTTGTTTCGAAGGAAGGCTGCATCAACGTGAGTGATCTTTCATGCTATGTCATGACATAAACGCCGTCCATGCAGTTTTTGCAGGATAGAAAAGAGAAGCTAGACCTACACACGTCTTGGTTGCAGGCGCAGAAGACATTCATGATAGAAAAGCAAAAAAAAATGACAGATAGAATCTCAATGAACAAGAAAAGGAGTGAATTTTGCCATGAAACGACTCTACGTCTATTCTATCTATATTATAAAAGATAAATGTCACTACCTTCGCAGTATTCATCAAGAAGCACTTCGACTTTCTGATTTGTTTTTGAAGACTTTGCGAATATTTATTAACACACTGATGACATTGCTTTCGTCCTCACACATTTTTTTCTGATAATACTCTGCCAATTCTGGTGTCATCGACATAGCACTGAAAAACATTTTGAGTGTTCTTGAGTTGTGACTGCAGCCACCTTGTCAACTAATTATGCGAGTTAATACGACTTCTGCCAGTGGCAAAGCCATAGGGTGGCCCAGCAATTTCTTGCCCCTCCCCCAGCCCCCCGAAAGTTGTTTTTTTTCAGCGTGACATACAGAGCAAAAAACAATTTCAAGCAGGTGCTGCCCCCCACCTTCTGAAAAAAAAATTTCTGCCTACACCTCTGACTGCTATTTAACTACGGACAAACGGAAAAGAAGAATGCATATTACGTGTGCCAAGGTTTCTCCATAAGGCAGGAGCGGGGCAAAGCTTCATTGCAGCCCCTTTCCAGCCCCCTGCCCCTCCGCTGATCAGTTGGTCTAGCCCAAAGGACAATATCTTTACAATGACTGAAAAGCAGAAGTGAAAATGAAGAGACCACATTATTCTCACATACTTCTTTTGATCCCTGGCCTCCCTGAAACAAAGTGCAAGTGAACAGTTCTTAGCATCTAACATTCGGGACCTTTGGCTGTCATTGTCAGAAAGTTGTGTGGTCATGCGTTATTAAGTATACGGCAGGCTTTTCACCATAGATTAGGGGGAGCACCCCCCTCCGTTGATGCGCACGCCTCTGGATTCATGTGAGGTGGCTATAAGGCACTATAAAATTTGTAGAGTCAATCATTCCACTCAAAAGATGGACACCTGCATTAAAGACATTTTTTGTCATATATCAGTGTTTACACTCACAGGTAACAAAAAATAATATGTAAACAAGAAAAACAGTAAATAGAAAAGTAACAGTACGTGAACTGAAAAAAAACACACCCAAGCATATTTGGAAACAAATGACCAATAGTATAAAACAAGGCATAAAGAGTATTGGAAAGTTGTCACACCCCGTTTAAATACTGGTATAAAGTGTTTGTGTTATTTTATACCATCATTGTAAGCCATCTTCAGTTAAATCATTCTGACATGTTTTCATGTTCCTCAGCTACATTTACATGTGTGTTTGTATTCAAAAACAAATTTTATTGTTCCTGGCGTTGTATTCTCGTATGCTTCTTTTTGCAGGCTTTTGTATACTGTTTTTATTCTGCTCTGATCATATCTTTTTGTTTGTTAGCTGTTTTTCTTTGCTGCTGCCCACACGTCTATACATTACGTTGGGCTAAGAACTAGTAAAGCCGCCTCTATGCAGCTTTTTTTCTTGTTGTCCTGCATCTGTAATCTCTACATGGTGGACATAAAGATTTGATTTGATTTGGTTTGACGAGCATAGATGTTATCTAAGGAAGCTTGTGTATATTGTCGAAGCACTGAAGTAATTGAAGGTTAATTGAAAGTAGAGCTGAATGCAAGCGTTCATAACGAGAAGAATCTACACGTAAAATGAAATTGGGTTAATTTGTTGACCACCACGAAAATACATACAGCTGTCATAAGACATTCATGAGTCCCTGCTTGATATTTCTTATTTATTTTCTTCTTTACTTTCCCAACATATTTACACTTACTGAATTTTTAAGCAGTGCACAAAACAAGCTCATTAGTTTCACCAGACTGTTCTAAAAAGCCTTTGTTATCTGCAGATTGCTATTAGGCTGCCATGACATCACAGCTGCTGCAATAAAGCACCTAATTGCAAGCAATGACTAAAAAACACTGTTCGCCGTCTTTTGAGGTTTATCTGGCCCTGAACTTCCCTACCACGAAAAGACTCTCACACCAGCCACCATTATCTTCCTTGCTTTCACGCTTCTGAAATAATTGTCTTATCTAAGGTTTATTGCCCTGAGATGTACACAACCGACAGTGTGCTTTCAGAACAGATGACGTCTAAAATATGCCCATCAGTAAAACGCGCAAAGACAGGATGATGAACGCGATAAGCTTTTTGAACCTTTGCGTTGTTTTCACGCAGTCATGCAGAACACGAAATAGGCTAACGAAGATGAGTATGATGAAACCAGATTGCACATTGGATGACGTGCGAGTACTACAAAAATGGAGAACATGCTTTAGACTAATATGAATGACGCGATACGCACGTATGTGGTCACCATATAACTCACAAGATGACGCCACAATGGCCGTTTCATTACATTCGCACATATACACGAACGTGAATGGCATGATGCACTCGAGTCGCAAACATCACAGCCCCGTCATAGTAGGCTAGGCATGGAATGCACGTAGTCCCGCCAGTGGCTGTTTTCAGGAATCCCACGCTGGAACTGTTAAATAATCAAACATGTTGGCCTTCACACCACCCGCATCTTTCTACAAGTGACAAACCAAACCTAGTCCTCGGAATATCAGACCATGCCTTTCACCCCCCCCCCCCCCCCCCCAAAAAAAAAAACTTCTATAATTTTGACGGTTTTAGCTTTCTTGCACAACTAAGAGCAGAAGAGCTTCACTGCCCATAGCTTGTAGCCGATTAAACTGCAACTGAAAATGTCTCTGCTAGCGTGTCTACAAGAGCTTCATTTCAATCACGCTTCTTATCCGTCCTGCAATCACTCCCACGCCCTCAATGTGGGGTAGTCAACCGCGCACTCGGTTAACAAGATACGCCTTTGGTTTACCCCCCCCCCCCCATTTTCTTGCTTTTGTCCGTTTACATTCTTCACCAAACACTGATATGATTGCAGGTCAGTCGGGCGAGTAATGGCTCGTCACGCTTCTCTTACTTTCCTGCTCAATGTAATTAGCGGAAGCCTTAACTTAGACTCGATGGTTCATCGAGTCGCTGTCTTCGCATACTTGTGTACTCAGTATGACGAGGAAGACTTCGCAAATGAGCCCACCCAGACAGACGTGCAGCTACAATGGGGCTTAAAACGGACCACCCGAAAAATCCATCATTACGCAGAGATTCTGAACTTCCGAATCATTTGCAAGGATGCAGACCTTAACAAAAAGGCCAGTGGTCCAAAGCTAGTAACTGAAGCAGCGATGCTATGTTAATGAAGAACGCGGTTCCAGATTTTTCGAGTAAATGGTTCGAAGCAGGAGTTTGCGGATTATGTATAACATTCTAACCTAGATGAATCTTTATGCTCTTGATCTTGCCGGTAATGAAAACCAAATATTCTATCTTCTAACTGATGTTGTCGTTTGAAGAAGTAATTTTTTAGGTGTGTGTTGCCGTTCCTCGAATGTATCCTTCGTTTTATTAAAAGTGAGTGAGCACTAAAATTTTGCAGCCGACAGAGGCAAGCACTGATCCCGTATCTTACAAAAATTATATGCAACGCTTCCAGAGCACCTTAATACACACAAATACGTTGGGTTCTGGGAAACTAAAATATTTCCTTGGTATGGCTATTTAGGCGGCGAATCTCTGTCCCAAATGAACCTGTATAAGAGCTGAAAATATTGTAGATCTTGTTGCCTTCTTTACTATATTAAAATGAGATTGGTCGTGAGGGAAAGGCAGTGGTAGAAGGAAATCTGAGATAAAACTTGGCTTCCTCCAACGGGAAAACCTGCGCACTAGCACAACGGTAGGAGAAACACGTATGGCTACAAAACAATCTGTTCTTCAACCTCGTAATTTTGTCAGACATCATTGGTAAAGAAAAAAAAAGAAAAAAAATCTCGCACTTATAGACGCGCGCAGATGGTGGTGGTGGTAAAAACTTAATTTGACTAAGGAATCTGGTCCATACGTGCCCGAATAGTGATATGTGATATGAGCCATATGTGATATGAGTGATATATAATAGTGAATGGTGATAGTGATATGAATAGTGATATGTGTTTCTCCTACCGTTGTGCTAGTGGCGGGCTTTGTTTTCTATAAATCGGCGCATCCAGGAAATGAACGGTACTGTAGTATTCTAACTACAACGTATAACAAAATTCAGTTTCTTCAAAAACGAGCAGGTGGCTGAGCCCTCGGACCACAGCACTGATACGCGCACGTTGTGGGTCTCCGGTTACTGTCTTTTCTTGAAAAAAAAATGTTACACGCAGCTGTGCCTGAAATGTTACCCTCTACTTTTTATATTGCGATAATAATGAACACAATAATATATTCCAACCGTATGCTGGTTGTTGATTCTAGTTTAGTCAACAGTATAATCTAAAATATTCTATATAGCCCTGAATTCGAAACGCATGAGCTGTTCTTTAACAGCAATGGTTAGGTCGAAGTCACTGAGTAGGTACTAATCATGAATGCCATTGCAAAAGAGAACTTCTGAGGTCTGTAAAAATTCAATGCTATACCATCGGCGGAGCTCAGGCTTTTCATGAAAGTATATAGTTGACCAAAAGTTTAAGAAATTTCCAAGCACGCGAGGATGCTATAACCAGCTTTGCGCTGTCATATTTTGGGTGGGTTATCATTCATTTCATCACAGTGAAATAAACGTTCTCAGAATTCATTGTGATATGACATAAAAGTATAAATATTTATTTCATCGTACATTGTGTATTTCAGTGTATCAATTAAATTGAGAAATATCTGTAGTGTGGTCACCATTTCTAACAACTCTGTGCATTGCGTCTTTTTTGTATATAACTGGTGTGTACAGGGTGTCCCACGTACTTTTAGCCAGAGTTTAAAAACACGTATTTACGACGCAACCAAATGCATGTTGCTCACCGTTCCTTGGAGTTAGTCAGACTATTTTTTTGTGTTCTCAAATATTGTTTAATTAAATCTGTTTAATTATTTATTTTTTCAAGAAACGAAGATGCATAAGAAATTCAATGAGAAAGTTGTAGATCGGTTTAAAAAACCTCCCAATGGATAGTTCGGAACCTTATATCTTTTAGGTATTAGTGTTTTTCTGCTAATTACGAATGCCCACAAAATACAAAAAAATACCACGTGACAAACCCGCCCACGCGTCAGTGCGCGCGATGATTCTAGTGCTCCCTAACGTTCCGCGTACGAACGACACGCTTCCCTCGCACCAATTCATGACAGCGATAAGCAGTCACAGCAGTTATCGTTTTTGTGGCCCATAGCAAAATGTATTCATCGTAAAGCCACCACCATCGTTGCGACCCTGCCGAGACAGCACAATGGAGCAAATGCTATGGTCGTTCGTACGCGGAATGTTAGGGAGCACTAGAATCATTGTGCACACTGGCGCACGAGCGGGTTTGTCACGTGGTGTTTTTTTGTATTTCGCGGGCATTTGCAATTAGCAGAAAAACACTAATACCTAGCAGATATAAAGTTCAAAACTGTCTAATTGGACACTCTAGTACACTCTAGTAAAACTCGTTTTTCGCTAACTCACAAAACACGTTCACAACAAGTTAGGATGCCCTAATTGTAAACGGACCTTCTTTTTTATTTTCCTGCAACCTTTTCATATCAAGCATTCCGTTTTTAAACTTGGAAGTGATGCGTGGTAGACAAGCATTTTTTTTCTTTCTTGCGTATCCTTGCTCCATTCTAATGATGCCTCTGCGTAATGAAGTGAATTTACGGCCGTGCACACACCAGCACAACGCCATAACTGTTCCGCTCCTGTGGTGTGTGAGCAATAAAAGCAATGCACATAATTCTCGCACAGTAGTCGGCATCCAGAATCCGGCAGCTTGCAATAACGAAATAATTATCCCGTATATGCTCAGGAAGGTTGTAGTTATTAGGTTCTGCGCTGCCCTAAGGTAGCGTTTAGCGTTCTATCTGCTTTTCTGAACAAGCTCTCTCGTTGTGTCTCAGCTCTATAGAAATGAAGAGCCGAGACAAAACGGACAATTGTGTGTTCCGTTAAATCACAGCACTCAGTTTAAACACTAGATCCAAGCTTTCATACGCGAGGAAGCAGACCCTTCCGAGAGGACACTTTGCCAACTACTCGACTTCGGACCAGTTCGGCTGAGCGGATGGGACGAACACGCTCAGGTGGTTTCAGGGCATTCGCAGGAAAGCTATTTTGTACGACAGCAAACCGAAGCTGTACCGGTGAGGAAAGAAGTGTCTTTTATAGGAACGAGACACAGTTGCTCTGAAATTGAAGTTGCGACGGCCGCCTCTCTTTTCTGACAGATGCGAAAGTTGCACGTGGCCATATCACGGCTCGTTGAAAGATAGTTCATTTTCAGGCTGTAAGTTGTCCGCGAAAATTTTAGACAAACCGTCTAACGCCAGCAGAGAAGCACATTAAAATATTTGGAAAAAAGCAGGAAGAAAATAATGGGAATTTATTGAGAGAAAAATCACGACCTGATATTGAGGCAATATGTCTACACATTTGGGTAATCTTCTGAAACAGTTTATTTATGCGAATGACGCGCAGTAGACGACCATTTTCTTTTCTTCTTTTTGTCTATTCCGGTTCCATTACGACGAGGCCTCTTCAAAATAAATGAAATCTATCGCCATGCTTTTTGTAAGCAGTACTGCCTAAGACTCGGAACTGCTCACACAAAGCACTTCTACTTCGGATTCAGCGTACAACATGGTTAGCATGTTCGCGCGGCCACGACAAAGAGGATGTTTGTCCCTTGTTGCTCGACTGTCTAAAACACAACACACACAGATGGTGGCCCCAACAGGAACTCCATACGCTAGCCTCCGAGTCAACGTTTACGTTGAAAAAAAAAATAACTGGGCTCTTGACCATCTAGAATAAACAGCAAGGTAATGAAATGGCTGCAACTTTTTTTCGAAAACACAAAGATTTCTGACCAGTGCAGAGTGCATTAGGTTGAAAGTGAGCGTGGTGGCGATGTCTTGATTCTGCTCAAATGAGAACTTTTGGACTCACTGATGTACGACTGTACATATGTACATATGCTATCTTGTTTCTTGTAACAGTAATGTGGGAAGAGGTAGCGGCCGCCAAGTTATGGTGACAACTCCTTCGTTTATTTTTTTACTTGAATAAAAAAAACAGCGCACCGCCATATTTGCTGACCTATCATGGTGGGCGAACAATCATAACAGTGCACAGAATCACCGCAGAGAAGTTAGCAACGAGAAGATGCCGGATTGAAATTCTCAAATAACTGCCCTGAAAGTGCATGGGCGACTTTACCGTTGCAATAAAGCTTGTGGTTCTCTGGCTATGTCCTGTGTCAAGCCCGCGCTCAGCATTTAGGCTGCCATAATGAGCGAGCCCTGTGCTCTACCCGAGCGCACAAATCGAGAGCCGAGAAAGGACAGCATTTCCGAGTCCCGTTTAATCACTATACGCGCGCTTGAAACTTTACATCCCAGCTTCCAACAGTGAGTCCACTGACCCTTCGAAGAGGACCCCTTTCCAACCACTTGATGTCGAATCAGTTTAGGCGAGTAGTTAGATCGAATGTGCAAAGTAGATTTCATGGCATTCATAGAAAAACTAATTCGGATGAAGAAAATCGATGCTGCGCCCGATCGGAAACAATAGGTTCGTACTGGTACCAGACAAAAGCGGTTTGAATACGCAGGGTAATGTCGTATTCATCTAAGTTTTCCGATAAATGCGAAAATTTCATGTGAGTGCGACGTTTTTTAGGTATAGTTTGTTTCAATGGCTTCACTTCAACTAAATTTATTTTTGTAGCTATACCGTTCACAATAAGAGGCGTTAGTCAACACTTAGTCCGGAAAGAGAAGCTTTAGGCTTTTTGTTTTGTTTTTCTGGCGTGGTCACGTAGGTCTGTTACGAGAGGTTTTGCCTGCATGTATATAAAGTAAAAAAAAAGAGAAAGAGAGAGAGATGAGTAAAGAGAAATTACCAAATGTACACGTTCCAATGGATATAGGCACTGCTGCCACGACACATGACAGATCAACGTCTTTTCGGCTATCCAACCGCCGCAGCCGGGATTCGATCCTGCGACCTGCAGATCAGCAGCCGATGTACCTTAGCCACTATAGGCCACCGCGGCGGGGCTATATACTTTGTGTGTACAAAGATTATGTGTCACTAGAAAATAAAAAAAACATTAATTCTCAACGTTTCAATTACAGCCACATCTTGATGAAGACATCCAATTAAAAAGTGACAAATAAGCAGTTGTGCAGAAGAGTATATCTTTTTCTTATTTGTCATACGGCAACCGAACCGAAGCCAGCCTCTTCACAATATTCTGCGTGTATATATAATATATTTCTTACGGTGCTTAAAAAAGATTACCGCTCTCGAAGTCCCCACTGTGTATATAAATGATCTAATACCAAGCACGTTCAAAAGCGTGATATCTTGACTAGGCCATGGGTCTTGATCGGGAGTCGGTTATTTATTAACCGAAGCTTGCCGCGCCTTTCACCTACTTGTAGACGTATGGGCAGGGTCAGCTACTGTGATTTATAGTATGGCTCTTGCAGGGACGTGATAAGGTCTATTAGGTGTCCATGCACCATAAGTGCAGCCTCGAATGACGCATTTTCTCTTGTTTACTCCGCCTTCGATCTTTTGGCACCTTGTTGCTCTTTTCTCTCCTTTATCCCTTCCCCAGTGCAGGGTAGCAAACCGGATGTGCGTCTGGTTAACCTCCCTGCCTTTCCTTGCATCTTTTTTTTTCTCTCTCTTGTTGAGGAGAACTAAAAATGCAAAAAGACAGAAAAACTTGGAGGGATTCGCCTTCAAGTGTTGAGCTCCGTTCACATTACCTTGATGGAACCCTAGACTGCGCCCTTTCGACTGTTTTTACACCCTTTTGACCCTTTCAAACTGTCTAAGAATGCATGTTGGAGGCCAAGATACGAAATTCTTGCTGCGATATAATTCCTCTTGCGAGTTGCCGGGGGACCCTTTTAGGGAGGGTGCGTCTGTAACACAAGCACTCAATACTTGTAATTAACCAGCGCAGGAAAGTGTGGGTTGCCAGCGTTTATCAGTGGACCGATCCCGACGGTTCATCGAGGTCTTTCTCAATTATTGGTTACGTCGATCCAGAAATCGTCATTGGTGTTTGTCGTCCGTAAGTTCCCTTCTTCATTTTCAGTCATCCAGTGGTGAGTAGTGGAGCTTACCCGATTTCTGTGGCGCGTACACGAAATGAGCTTTCGCACACTTAGAGAGGACGAATTTTGTTTTTGTCCAGGCGTATATGATTTCGTTGTATGGAGTTAACCATCGGTGTCAATTTAGTTACAGCAACGAAAAGTTTGTTTGGTCAAGACTTTCTGGGATAGTTAGTTGGAGGTGCGGTCACACTAAACGACTAATGCAAATTGTGACCAGCAAAGTGACCCAGATAAAAACACAGCTGTGTGCCGTCCAATGAATCGTAGAAAACCATCAGCGCCGCTTAAGAAATATTTCTTGTAGTGAGATCACTGTTGGTAATAGGCACGTAGAAATCAAACAAGATTCCCCCTACGGGTGTATTATTGACAACTCTGATTTGATTTAGGCTGACTCGTCTTTTCGAGCAGTGTTCATTCGCATCGCGAGCATCACCAGTACTCCACAATTTAATTATTAAGTTCCTTTATTCCATCACTCGAGACACCACGACACGTTTTTCTTTTCTGTCTGTCAAAAAGGTGTCGCTGAGGGCTGCTCATTTATTGGATATAAATTTACATGAAATTATAATTGCACAATGTCATTACGTTTACTAGACTAATCATATCAACTATAGGATGGTCTCAAGTCAAGGAAAAAAAATATACAGAAGAACGTTAAAATAATTGCAACGATATGAGCTTTTGTGTAATCCCAAGAGTGCGTCTATGGTGTCCTCGTTTTCTTTGTCGTTTTACTTTCCTCTCGAGTCCGTGCCACGCCGTTTATACAATGTACACTGCCAACCTAATCAGTCTTATTAAATATTGTCGCAACCCATACACTCAACCTTAGAACGCAAAGCTTCTGAAATTGACCACGACTGAGTACGTATAATGAAGATTTGTCCTCATGAGCGTGTGTCAAAAACGAAATACCTTTAGAATCTAGAGATACGAAAGGGCGTAATCTTGTTGACATCAAAAGACTTATTTGGTCGGAATAGCCGCAAAATAAAAATCAAGCGTGAGTGCCATAGCGGCATCGAGCACATTTTTTGTTTGGAATTTTCGCTCGAGTGTTCTTTTACGACCACCAGTCTGCGCCAATTTATCGATAAAATGACGACATATTCACTCGAGTCCGCCGGTTCACAGCATTCACTTCTCTTGTAGATTTTAAGCTTTTGTTCAGAAATTACGCAGTACATGTCTAAATGAATTACTTTTTCACCGTAACTTTCTATATTTTCTGCACTTTTTGCGCTTGTAGAGACCAGATGGAACCGGATCAAAGGATTTTCGCTAGCTGTTACCGTGTGCTGGCGAGGTATGACCAACCGCATTTATCAATAGGAAGTAAGCGAAGGATGATGGTTTCTGTCATTATAACAACAGTACATGGGGAACTGGAGTGTTTTCGCTGTGTCAGAAACGAACAGACCACGAGAGGAAGATATCAGTTTCAACTGTGACACGCTTTGCGTTCGTAAAAGGCCAGCGCACTCTGTGTCGGTGATAGTACCTACTTGAATCACGCTGTTCAATTACTTCAACAGTTAAAAAGTGTGGCATAAGTACAGAATAACGTTCTAAGTTAAAAAAAGTTCTCCAATCGAGGCTTGCTTTGCCATGAAGAGGGATAACACAAAGACTTTAGAAAGTCACCAAGGCGAGCCACTTCTAGCTCAGGAATTTATTATGAACCACTTGTAATATGCACGCAATGTAGGTGTATCTTTATGCTCGCTCTTAATCTCTTCAGCAACGTGGAGTGTAGCAGATGACAATGTTCAGATTCGTGCTTCCAAACATATTCGACGGTCTGCAGGATTATTGGACGAGGTGATTACTCCAGGTCATCGAAGCATTGCAGGTCACGAGGGAATGATCGCACGTTCCTCATAAAGCCACATGGCGCCGTGCAACGAAGCTTTCGTCCGTGCTGAATGTGTAGCCAGCCAGTGGTGATCTTCGTCGATGCCCTCTGTTCGATACTTCTTCCCCATACCTCTGAAAGAACATCCATAGCTGTTCTGGCAATGGTTACGCTGTTTGCTTCACATTCCTGTGAAAATTACGTCACACGTTCAAGCGCTGTAAGCCTATTTTTCGGAACGTTCCTGCACGGACCACGTTTATTCATCTCCTTTATTTTTCAGGATTCCTATCGCGCTGTGACTGCCGCCAGCATTGATCGTTTTGCAACATAATGGACTTCTTTCGCCGAGATAAAAGCCGCTCGGTTCGTTTAATCGTTTCCCTATTGATGCCCCCTAAACAGGTAGCAAATATACACTTTTCTTGCATGTGGGCAATACTATAGCCACCAGGGAGCATTCCTGGAATTCCACAGCTTCGACAGCAATATTTCTGATTGCCTACACTGCGTGCACGTTGTCGCAAAAAAAAAAAAAAACCCTTTCGGCTGCCAATATGTGCTGCCTGTATGATATGGGCGGGGCAAAGTATCCGGCTTACGGTCGAGATACACTGGTAAAAAAAAGA
Organism: Rhipicephalus microplus; assembly: GCF_043290135.1. NCBI lineage: Eukaryota > Metazoa > Arthropoda > Arachnida > Ixodida > Ixodidae > Rhipicephalus > Rhipicephalus microplus. The sequence continues at coordinate 43,105,689 of NC_134703.1, forward strand.
TAAAGAATACTAATGGGAGTTCCAGGATTAAAGGAAGAGTGAGGGAGACTCAGATAGGGAGCACAAAGAACACCTCAAGCTCCGTCAGTATTGTGCGGTGTACGACATCAGCCTGCAGCCGCTTCTGGAAGTCATTTGTGTTTGCAAATGTTGACATTGGCTTGGCCACATTCATCCACATTAGCAAAAATGGCAGGTGTACAGAGCAATTAAAAAATTTATTACGCAACAGATATAACGGCTCTATCAAACCGCCTGTTTACAGTGATGATGAATGTTCAGAGGGGATGAAAAAGAAGCAAATTTTAATAGGCGCTGCACAATTTACACTCGTACAGTACGTTCCTACGGTTTATACAACAATCTTTAGGAAACAGCTTTGTGACTCCACCATACTCAATTTTACTCACAGAAATAAATGCAGCAAATCACAATAAGAATACGTCAGAAATCCGAGGGCAGGCTATACTACTTTCATTACTTCTCAGGCGTGAAGTGCCCGGATACGAGCATATTTTGAATTGCAGGCTCAGTAATAATGCAAAGACCTGGACACATAACGCAAGAACAGCATCCTGCTTTTCGAGCAGTTTAGCGAAGTTCCCTAGCGACTGTAATGCCGCTGTATCGTGGAGGACCTCACAATGACTGTGCACTTTCGAGTAGTACCGAAAACTGTGTGTCTCATCAGCTTGTTCAATTGTTTTGTCTCTTTGCTTGTATTGTTCTGTACTTTTTTATAGTGGAGATTTTGACATTTTAGTCAGCATTACCACGAAGATATTAAGCTGCTTTGGTACGGCGTCAAAAAAAACTGCAGTTCTACTATTTCATTGTTTTTTGTTTGATTGGTTATTGCAGTTTATTCTTCATTTTAAATTTTGGAAAGTTAACCTCAGATGAGACAACCAGACAAGCAAATGAAAAACTGAACAAAGCAAGCTAAAAGTGGGCGAAGCTTCTGCAGCACTTTTGGGAAATGAAACATAGGGCCACGCTCGATAAAGGTACCCGTTGTGGTAGCGAAAACAGCCTCTTCATGCCTTTCTGATGCTCACCTCCAAAAGTACAGCTGCGATTCAGTGTCCCTGCTATGTAACCGGTTATTTGTTTCGTCATCACATACACTGAAACTCGGCTTTTGTCAGTGTCAGTGTTACATAGGTGCATTACAGATGTGCTTAGCGCCCTAAGTCACCTTTTTTAGGCTGAAACTCCTTTAGGTTGAGCTCAGCCAACAGACCAATGCTGGCGTAATGGTTAACAGAGGTAACTATGCTAGATAAGTTTTTCTGCTATTGGAACGCTAACATGATGAAGTTAATTTTAACCGAGTGTCCGGGTCCTTATGTAATTCTGGAAGTTGCTCTGTAAAGATGGTGAGCAGTGTAAATCAGAGGTTGTTTGCTTAATTGTCGGAGAACGTGTCGTATATATACGCTGCTCCCTGATGCCGGAAGAAATATCTTTAAATCACAGTCTGCAAAAACCTGTGGGCTTAAATTTTAAGCTCCCCTAAATCATTGCTAATGATCCAGACTTTTGAAACCTCCAATCCGTAGTGATCTATCGCATCCAATCTAATTAGTGGCGTCTGTTACGTGTTATGCCACTAAAGTTCGTGAGGGTAATAATAACGATTGATAAGGTTTAACGTCTCAAAATCACAGTATCACTATGAGAGACGCCGTAGTGGAGAGCTCCGGAAATTCGAAGCACCTGGGATTCTTTAACATGCAATTAAAAAGGTTGGGAATGTGATGTTTCCGTATAATGCAAGCGAATATAACCTAAGTGCAGCAATACGTGGACGCTTTAAGGGGATTGCTGGTTAAGACGTGGCTAGGATTGGCAGAGTTTGCAGTCTATAATGTTGAACATTATTTTATAACTTACGTAAATGAGTTGAAAGCATCTGCAAGGCTGGTTTCGTAGACTGCATGCTTGTATTGTCCCTCGTTCTCTGTTCTGCTCAGCTTGCTTTAGAGTGGATGACTCCGGGTGATTGTCGTTTCCATCACGGGCAGGTATCCTGTGGGGCATGCGCAGCAGCGTTGGAGGTTTCTCGAGGGCTGAATGCCCCTTCGCTGTACTTAACTAGGACCGAATTAACAACTTGGCCTACAGTTTCAAACGTTCAGTTGTAAATTGATAAATAATGTGAACCAATGAATACTTATATTGTTGTAAATTAAGCAATCAACGTCATATTTTCACGCACAGATCTCAGCCAACACGGAAGAGCTCACCAGAATGATGGTCTGCAAATAATTTGCAGGAAATAAAGAAAGGTTCTGTAAACGTTAGAATAAACGAAAAAAAAAACTGTGACATCATATTATTGTTTTTCTTTTGAGTTTTGTTGGTTCGAAAGCGTGAGTCGTTTAAAATTTGCTGTCAATTTTCGGTAAAATATACGAATCCCGATTAGGAGCTCGTATTTTGAGAACGCAATATACTGAAGGAATAAAGACGGAAGGCTCAACGTTACGCTGATGATAATGACCTTAGTGTTGATGGGGCCTGCATCTTTGGCCGCATATATCGATTGCACGTAACGTGATCTCTTTTTCATCGCTGTCTTTTATTTTTCTAGCTACAAAGCCCGTTTTTATGGGGTAGCGCTTGAAGAGTTAAAAGTCACGTAAAAATCAGGAGAAAGTGGTGCTTTTATTTCCAAACGTGGAAGTTTTTAACATGCACCCAGTTTTTCGTACTTGAAGTTTCTTGTTGCTCATCGAAATTCTCCCTGCTCTCCTAGAGAGTGCCGTATCTGGCGTCGTTCTACTGTACCTCTGTTACACCGTTTGCTTGTATTTTTCTAGCTACAAAGCCTGTTTTTATTGTGTAGTGTATGACGAATCAAAATATCACATATCCTGCAGTAGATATCTGTGGTTTCATTTCCAAACGCGCAAGTGTTTAACCTGCACCCAATTTTCTGTACTTAAAGCTTGTCATTGCTCATCCGAATTCCTACTGCCAAGAGTCGTAGCTTACTTAGCTTCACTGTACGATAACGTTCTCAACTTAACCTAAAACCTCGTGATCAGCATCTTTATATGTCTTTCCGTGACGACACCAATAAATATTTGTTCGCATAATCATATCTCATACCTTTAATGTACACAGATCATGTCCCCAATGCTTTTAAGGCTCCGCTCTTGAAGAGATTGTTTGCCCTTTATGACGCTTGCCATTATACATCAGCAACAAGGCCACTTTCCTTGTTCATATTTTTATAACGCTCAAGGTTGTTTGCAATGGGTAATCTCTAATAATAAGAATAGAGGTAGGGTTATAAAAATGTGCACATTTGCTCAATTTAAGCTGTAACACTTAGGCTTTTAAGAATGCACGAGATCTGATAATTGATAAACACTAAGAGTGTAATAGGAACCTTGGAAACGGTCACATATTGCCTAATTTTCGTCACGTGCGTGAAAAATCTGTGCTGTCACCTATGTTAGTGACAAGCTGCAACTAACCACACATGTCTCTGAGTCGCAAAGTTGTTTGAACAATCGAGTTATTTATATATTATTAGAAATTTTTAGCTTGCTACCATACTCCTACAATTTTATATTTCCGAGCATTAGTGACTCTTTCAATATAGTGTTAGCTGGTAGAAGAAGCAGGTATGGTTTCACGACATTCACAACTAGCGCACAGGCAAAAAAAAAATAGGACGACTGAAGCTGGGCCCCTAGAGAATAAAAAAAGTTCTGGAAAAAGTAATGACAAAGAAGTAGTACACCTAGTCAGGCTTTGACGAAAATTTTAAATTTGTATAACCCTTATGACACTGATTTACCACCAACCAGTGAGGCTTGAGGCGAAAAAAAAGTTCAAAAAGTTATTCTCGTTCAAAAAGAACCAGTTAACTCTGCCATCATTCTTAAGGCACGTATGCTGTTTCATTACACTACCAAAACTTTAAGCGGTTTTCAAAACCATTTCAGTCACTTGTAGTTTGAAAGTAAAGCAGTATAGCTCCTTTAGAAAACTTACTGTGGTGTACGAGATGGTTCAGACAACTTTTAACTAGTGAATGCTGGTCGAGATGTCGCTGAAGGCAACTTGTTTTTGAATTTTTGTTCTTTCATTTACCCTCGTCAGAGTGTAGACACCTAATAAGACGGGAGCGAAACAGTCGTAAAATACCCGTAAAAAAGAATTATTTGGGATACAATACACCTAAATAGTACAAAAGTGGTGTAGAAGCCTTGAAGTTCGTGTATAATTTGGTATTGAATAAACAGCTATGGCGACATGTATAAACCGTTTTTTCATCTCCCTGTATTATCTAGACTACCACAACAGTGCAGCTGCAAAACACATTGTGTGGGAAGCTCTCAAAGCACTTTAAATACAATAGACTCTCACCATGACAGCGTGCTTTCGAGGCAAAATCGGGTGCAAGCGCCCGACATGGTATTTGGAGGTAAGGGTAAACGTGAATAGTTGATGAAGTGGTGTCTTAGCCAGGTATTGGCAGCTGCCGGAGGGCCTGTCAGCGTTTGCCAGCTGGACACTAGGTTGGATGCACGAAACACCTCGCTGACCTGCTTTTGGTCAACCAAATATTACTAATTTCTGGAAGGGGGTCTTGCTTTCATGAGAAAATTATGGATGTGAGCCTTCTTTCACCACTTCGAAGGTCGAATGCATGGTCTCGATTTCGAAACCGCTAAAGCCGCCTTGCATATGAATCCGCTGAACTTGTGCTCGGGTTGTTCCAAAAGTCTCCTTCATGTAAGTTTGGCGTGCTTCTTTAGCTTCAGGCGGTCTGCGTAACGTTTTTTTTTTTTCATTATCAAACACTTTGAGAAAAAGCCTGCATCTGTAACTTTCATGATCGTAGAATATTTTTCTACGTGCTTTTGTTGAGAGAAATACACAATTAATAGTCATGAGATACCCTCTAACAAGTATTGTGAAGACAACATTTCCACAGGAGAAGTCGACTGACGTACAAAAACGAGTCGCCTTCTCTGAGCGATCACTCCAGCAACATTCTTTCTTCAACAGTTCTTCCTCAATTCAGTCTTTCACCTTGCCTGAAATTACTGGCCTGTGTGGAATTCTACCTATTGTTATTTAAAAAAGAAGTCATACCAGCTTTATATCGTTAAATTTTCTTATGATATCTACTAAGTTACCATTTAACAGACATATCGCATTTCCACCAGGCTGTGTTTCACACTGGTGCAAATATAGAGTTCCAGTATAATCTTCAGGCGATGAAAAATATATGGTATTGTGAAAGGAAGAAATATAGAACTTTTAAAAAATATGTGTTGTCAAGCATTATCCTATACCTTTCTCCTTTTTGTTCTTTTGTTGGTGAAGTGGCTTTCTTTCTCCGAAGATTTTTTTTTCCTTTCAAAGTTAGGTTGCGGGAAAATTTTTGTATTCTGAAGTTGTTATGCAGCATATTTTTTACAGAGATGCTCTTTAGAATGCTGTTATCTAGCAGCAGGTCATCCTACTTTCACAGGCGTTTGCTGTCTTGCTAATGCAAACGAGGCCCATAAATAGCGTGCTGAAGTAAGGGAATCGGCTTGTATACAACACAGTGTGATGTATAAATTCAAGCTGAGCCCCAATGTGAGCGCTGCCCGCTACTACGACTTTGTAGTTCTTTAGGACCCGAATAGAGTTTGTTGACTGATTTGCAGACTGAGCTCAGCGCCTGCCTCGGCACGTTTGTCGCGGATGCAGTCGACGCCAGCCCCGGCCCTGACACCGCGTGCCCTAGAGCCGTGGGCTAGCGTGGTCTCACTTGACACGATGCCAAGACCACAATCTTGCTGTCTGAGTATGTGGCGGCTATTGCTAGCGCTTGGCATGCGGACGTGCGATCCGTTTATTTTGTTTTTTTTTTTGTATTGTGCAAGTGGAGAGTAAATATGTGGGTGTGTCGTTGCTGGCACGTGTTACATCTGTCATGGTTGATTCGTGTTCATTTCTGCCGTTGCCCTCATTCCGCACGGTCATCTTTGCTTTCAAAATGCGTTCTTGCTGGCACCTCTTGAGTCGCCGAAACCCCACAAAACTTGTAAGGCGTCTTTCCAATCCAGGCCTGTGGGAAAGAAAATTTGGCAGAGCCCACATAACATGACAATTGATGCTATGCGATGTATGTGGAGAGAAGGTGACTGTGGTATAACTTTTTTAGCGAAACGTAACGAAATGACACTAAAGATGTTACAATTGTACACACAGACTTATGTTGAACACTCACATATGTTTTATGTAACAAGTTGTTTACAGTTGCGTATCTATAACAGCAACATGGGCATTACCAACATCACAAGCGGTATAGGCTGGTATGTAGCGCTTGATCATGCACCATTATACATTTTATGAAACGAATTAAAATTGATAACGTACTATGTCGCTATTAGACACCTTTTACATATTATCCAAGTGACATTGGTGATTTGTCGATTAGAATAACAAGAAATCGGAGCTCTTACAAGAGCAACACATCTGGATTAGTCTGAATGCATTCAGAGGTCTGACAATCACTGAGCCCTGGGATTCTATGTTTGCATGGAGGAAGGAAGAAACTTGGGTGATGTTCTGATGTCACTCGTTGTGAAGCCGCGACGAAGCCAGAAGTCAGCCATATTGACTGGGCAAATTCTCCTCTCTTGTTTACATCCGAATGTATAGCAGAAGGCACGGCACTCTCGCCGGCTTGGAAAGCGCGTGGGCTGTGCAGCGCGAATGTCCTGACGATGCAAAACTAATGGAACGGGGCTCAACACTCTGGGCCAGCGCGATACCTTCGGCGAAATCGCTTCGTCTGAGTGTTAACAGCGAGTAACAGCTTACCGACAACCAAGCAAGTACAAGAGAACGCACGCTAGATGCACTGACAATGGCCAGTGTTTTCACGTCATTAATTCAGCAACTGTACAGACATCGCGATCGGTCGTGCGCCTTCCACGGTTGCATTCCGACACAAGGCCGACGCAGCGCCTAGCTACTGTGCCCGTGTTTCACGTGAAACTCACCGGCGTCAGCATTCTGCGACCGTGGTGACTTTGAGCACGGTGCAAGTGACACTTTCACGCGGTTGCTCTAACGTTGAGATTAAAATGCTGGGGGCGAGTATAACAAGCGGAACAGAAAAGGTGTTTCATTACTCACACGCAAGTTGTTACTGTACACATACCGAACACGAAACTAGATATGTGCACATGGTCCTCATTGCGTCTTGCTGGGCACAACAGTTTCGTCCGTTGCCACAAGCAGGAGCCGCAGGAGCACTGTCTAACCGTCAGTGACCTGCAAGGCGATCGTCATCGTTCCGCATCGTCATGGTGCGCAACGCAATTTCGCTGAACACTTCAAATGCTTCATCCGCTCATCCATGGGTATACGCTCGTTCTACGCACTGTTCGGGCCCCGTGAGGGGCGAAAGGTGTTGTAAACGATGCTAAGAGTACAGTAACTACCAGGGGAACACTGCGTAATCAATAACGCGGCGCAGAGCACGAATATTGTCCGCCACGGCTCAGCACCGGACCTGCGGAGGCACACATGCAACCGCCAGCCGCAGCCGCTCACTGCTAGACCAGCTAAACTGCGTAACACGTAAGCATAGCAACGCCGCCATTGTGCCCAGTGAATATGGCCTCCATGATGTCGTGTTCTCCACACTTTTCACGTAGCATGCCGGCTGGGCATGCCCTCTCCTATCTTTCCTTCCTGCGTGTATGTTTAGGAAATCAAGATGGCCCCCTGCTGCGCGCAATACGTCTGTGTTAGGGAAGGCCCACTTTGTGAACAGGAATTTAAACATCTTAGAAACAACATGAAAAAGTATTATAGCTAGTAATATAAGAGTAACCAGTAGCGTGTAATTTATTATTTTGTTGCGGCGAGTGCCATCATTATCACATTCCACTATTTTGTTTTCCACTTTGCAGAGTTGCAAAGAAGACGACGACAAAAAATTACAACTAATGCTTGCGGAAGCAGTATTCAGCATAGGTCAGACACCTTATTTCTTCGATTCTAAGATTATTCTGTCACATTTGGCAGCAAACTTCTTCCACATCCCTTTTTTAAAGGACGCCAAGGCTGAAAGGCTTAAGCATATTGTTACGTTGAAGCGGCAACGTGTCCACGAAGAGAGAAGGGAGCCAAGTAGTCTGTCTTGGAAGCCGCTCGGCGGCGTTGTGGTTACCCTTCGCTATTCATCCTTGAATAAACACAGCCCATCGTATAACAGTTCTGGTGGAGGGGCTGGGCGCCCCCGATGAGCGACGACGCACTGATCGCTGAGGCGCAATACGTGGAGCTTCGCCGAAGTCGAGGACTTGCTTGTCTGCCATCTTCGATCGCTTGTCACGGCAAAAATGACAACCAGCCATCTGCTCCCTGCATTCTATGGCAGCGCTACGTCGAATCCCCAATCTTCACCGGACAAGCTGGGAAGATGTTGATGCATAGCTCAGCTCTTATCAACGGATGAGTTGGTTTATAGGGTAGGGTGCTACCGGCCAGCACAATAATTTGGGGCTCTCTCTTAAGGAAACCGCATCTGTATGGTTTGAAAATCATGAAGGAAGCATGGCGACGTGGTAAAAGTTCGTCGATGAAACAAAAATTGCTTCGAGGATCCGGATGCTGAGAAAATGCGCACCGAGAAATCCTCATGCAACAAGATCAAGTCCCCGGGGAAGACTGCACGACGTATCCGAACCATCTGTTGTAAGGCCCGTGTGCTCAGATTTGGGTGCACGTTAAAGAATCCTAGGTGGTCAAAATTTCCGGAGCCCTCCACTACGGCATCACTCATAATCATATGGTGGTTTTGGGACGTTCAACCCCACATATATATCTATGTAGCCCGCACGACGTGTATTCATGCAAGAGGTGCTCAAGTTGTGCAAAGCACTTGAACCCTGGGTGACAAAAGGGCCTGTGTAACGAGCTAGGCATGTTTGGTACAGGCTACGCTTGCGAAAGGCCATACTTTAGTCAAAGGGTGGCCACAGCCATACTTTGTCGCCATTTTCGTACGGCACATTCTTGTGCCGTAAATCACAGGCGAACTTGGAGCGGTTCTGGGATGACACCATACAGAGCTGAGCTAGGCGACGTGCTTCCTCGGCACGGCTGAGAGTATAAGCAATAAAAAAGTCCACATGAGCATGAAAAGGCAGAATGGTGTCAAGAAAGCAGCGGGGTGATCTGACATAGGGGAGATAAAAATGACTGTAGGCGGAGTTTTCATTCTTTACACATAACAACATCTTTAGATGTGCTCTTCTGCGTTTGTGTTTCTGAGCTCTTTAGCAAGCTTGCTCTTGAAGATGAGCAACTTAAACAAAAATTTTTGTTTTCATGATTTCTCATTTTCCCTGTCCTTTGGGTAGCCAGATCAGTGCTGTCCGATGTCAATATCATCACACCCTCTACCCTAAGTACTGAAGGTTTTCTTTCTTCCTTTCGAATGGAATGAAAAAAAACTTTATTTCAGTCCTGCAGGACGCGCTTAGCGCGTAGCGGGCGTCTCCCACGTAGGGACCGACAGGGAGTACCTGGCGGCCACTTCGTGGGCCTGCTGGACGGCTCATTGCTGGTCGGCGAGAAGTGAGCTCCTGAGGGACCTCTCCCACTTGCTTGAGGTAGAGTCGGGAGGAGTTGTTCTACACTCCCAGAGCATGTGTGCGAGTGTCGCTGTGTGTCCACATGATGGGCATGTGTCGCTGGGGTATGCATCGGGATAATAAACGTGAAGCGTGGCAAGGTTTGGGTACGTGTGTGTCTGTAATAGGCGTAGGGTTAATGCCTGCGGTCGGTCAAGTTTCGGATGTGGGGGTGGGAAAATGCGACGTTCCAGGTAAAAGTGCTTTGTAATTTCATTGTATGTAATTGGTGCATCCCGATTGGTATCTAACCCAGCAAGATGAGGTTGCCCTGCCTGTGGCAGTGCGGTCGGTAAGTGCGTGCGCTGCATCATGGGCGATCTCGTTGAGGTTGGATAGGGCACCCGGCACCTGGCCGAGATGGGCGGGGAACCAGATGACAGTGTGGTGCTTCAGGGCAATCGGGTCCGCATTGCGCAGGATACGTAACGCCTGGTCGGAGATGACTCCGCGTTCGAAGGTTTTGATGGCCGGCCTGGAGTCGCGGTAGATGAATTCCCGTTTGCTGTCGAGCATAGCTATAGCTATAGCTACTTGCTCCGCTACTTCGGGGTTTCAGGTGAGGATTGTGGCTGAGTTAAGTTCTTCCTTTCTGTTAAACCTTTCTGTTTCCAATTGTTTACTACAAGAGGCTTGAGCTTAATTTGGTGCCTTTGAACCCGTTACATGGTAAGCACTCATCAAGCCCAAATCCATGTAGCTCAGGTGAGCAATCAACTCAATATGTTATTTCTTCCTGAAATATCGAAGGCTTGGCTCTTCCCCAGATGAGTCCAACGTGCACACCTCAGGCGAAGGTCTGGAATGCCTCTCTTTTGTGTCTTCAACTTCGTCAAAGTCAGCCCTTTTTCCTGTAATCTGATAAAGAGCATTTGCAAGAGCTTTGTTTTTTTTTTCCATAAAGCTCGTAACAATGCATTTATCGTTATTTCATGACCTGTTGCTCAGAACAAAATAAAAAATATGGCCACCTTTCATCCACATACTTCGCATAACGTTGATTACTAAGGCGCGTGGGATCTGCCGAATTCATTTTTTGTATTTATTTTTCAGTTACATGCTAAGTTGGTTAGTAAATAGTTAGTTATTAGTTTGTTAGTCAGTGAGTTACCTATATGTTATTTCCTCATTTTTTTGATGACTCGCATGTTTCCTTGCTGGCTTCGTTTACCCTCAAGAAACACAACTTAACGTCGCCAGTTCACCCACAGCTCTAAACATTCTCTTTCAGTGGGGTATTTTCATCCATTTACGCCTTGGAGAAAGAGTTTCTTACTGCGCAGCGCTCTTTCAAGGTAAGGTGGAGGAAAAATTGAAACTTCGGCATTTGGATTTAAGGTTCCGCGTTCGCATTTCCCTCATTCGCAACACTACATCCTCTAATAATTGTTCGATTGCTTCTCACACAGCAAAAGTAATCTTGCTTTTACGCCAAAGTGAAACAAAACAAATTGAACTCTTAATCCCCGTGGCGAAGATTCTGCGCGAGCGGATTATGGAAGGTGATAACTTTGTGTTAGATGGGCGCTTCGAGCTAATGAAAGGACGCATTGTTTCCGTCGTTTGCGGTAGATGCCTTCATTTTATAAATCATACCTGCATGCCCTGCATCTGTACAACATGGCTTAATGCTTCAGAGCATATACGGGCGTCATTACAGGGCCAATGAGTTTGAAAGGCTCATCATCTAAAATTACTAAATAATACCTCCAATTTCATCCATGCTACGAACTGAGATTTTAATACGGGGATTAAGCAGCGATTGCGGAAAATGTATTTTGTTTTTGTTTTTTTCGAGCAGCAGACCAGATTCGTCGGCTGGGAGCCTAGTTTTTTATTGTGAAACATAGAAAGCCTTATTCGCGTCGACACTGAATTGAGCGTATAGAGTAAGACGATGAGCACGAAGAGGAAGTAAAATTAAGCCAGGAAGGTCAACTAGACGCACTTCTAGTTTGCTAGCCTGCCCTCACGGAAACAGATTAAGGAATGAAAATATGGCTACACAGGAAGAGCATACAAATTATTCACCTCAGCTTAACACTGCTGTGTTCCTTATTACTGGACGCAGTAGCTCAGCCGTACCAAATTCGAATGTAAATACTCGAGTCATCGTATCTACTGAAGGCATACAAGTAGTGGGTATAGAACATGCAGTCCTTTTTCAGCCGAAAAACACGTGACCTGTGTCTAATTGTGACTGAATCATGATGATTCGTTTGTCTTCTTAAGGCTTGTGCAACAATTATTCATTATTCACTGTTGCCGATGAGACCGTAAATAATCTTGTCAGTGCGACTTCGGTGAAGATGGCCAAACCGCGTGAATTGTGTTCATGTCTTCCTTGGTGTTCATGGTTGTACTGGCCATGGCCGATATGGGCGTTTGGAGCTGTGCAAAATAGGCCAAGTGGAATCCACAGCAACCACATCTTTTAATGAAAGGCATTTTTTTTTCTTTTCTTACCACCCACGAAGGTTCCCGGGTGCAAAGGAGCTGGGGAAGCAGGGTGTTAGAAAAACACCGCAGATGTAGAGTGGGAGAGTGAAGCGAGTAAACTCTTTAAAAACCATCAATCAAAAAGTGTCTAAAAAACAGTGGATTGAAAAGCAGTGATAACGTGAGAAAAAGAACACTTGTATTTCTGAATTTTTGCCTTATGTAAATTTCGGTAAATATCGTCCCCCAGAAATCGCCTTCCTGGCTTCAAGCAGTACGTGGCACTTATTGAATAACGATTGAATTTTGAGGCATATAGTTATGCCTTAAATTAAAAAAAAGCATAAGCCTGACTTTTGTCAATGCTGTGGAGTATGGTTTATTAAACTGCATAAGTTGTCGTACTGCCATTGGTATCACAAGCTAGACAGGAAAGCAAACACAATTCTATGAAAAAAAAAGTAGGCATATTCCACTTTTTCATTCTTAGAAAATTTTTCTTGGTTAGGTACTTGTTCTTTTAGATGTTTTGTTGAATTGTTCACTGTTCGTGAGAATAAATTTCTCTAAATAAACCAATTTCACAAAATCGCTTTACCATGTTAGGCTGCCGCGTAGGGACGGAAATTTCATGCACTTGAAGCGCAGAGACACTGAGAAATGGTAAATCTGTTAAGTGCAGGCTCACAAAGTTTAAATGAACTGTTACGATCAAAAATACTGTTATTTACTCGTTCTTAGAACAAAGTGACGCACTGCAAACCTACATGTTCTTCCGGGGAAAGAAAGCTTCCATGCTAAACAAAAATGTTGCTGTGGCCTTAAATTTAGGTTCGAGGTGCACTCCTTCCGTGTACTGATTTTGTGTATAAAGGTAACAGGTATGGGTTGACTTGCCAGTTTGCTTTGTAGTATAGTATTACACGTGTTCAGCAAAATTTCTCTTGAACTTTTCTACACCTTGCAGACTTCAGCTTAACTGTAACAATTTTTGTTGTCACGATGTAGAACAGGACATGGCGAAGTTCATGCGTCATTCCACATTTGCTAGGGCGCCTTGATATTAGCAACCACGTCAGGCCATCTATCGCAAATTCGACGAAGTGATCTCCCTGGACTGCCATGCCAGCAGACGCTACACAGAGCAAACGTTAAAGTTCGCAATCTCAGTCCCCCGAAGAGTGTGTTACGTGATTTTCTAGCCCGAAAATTTTTGCTGTTTCTATGGAAACATCAAAAAAGCTGAAAAAGGTTAGCGACGCAGTCCCCGCACACGAAAAAAGAAGGGAACAGGATTTTTTTTCGTCTATACGTGGGTTGCGTCCTTAAAACGAACCAGGTAGCCCAACAACACATTCTAGAAAGCACCGAGAAAGCTTTGCTCATGCAAGTCTACAGTGTATACAGTACGTCCTGAAGAGGCCGCGGTAGCAACCTTGTGAAGTACGCTGTTACACTTGCAAAAAAAAAAAAAAAGTGTCCTCGCTATTGCACGTGTGATCCTTCATTGCGGTGCACCCCACGAAATAGGGGAATGGTGTTTCGCACAGCATTTTGCAAAAACGTGGTTTCAACATGCATTGTTAATTAAATAGAGTATACACTTGCCTCGCCGCGGTGGTTTAATGGCTAAGGTACTCGGCTGCTGACCCGCAGGTCGTGGGATCGAATCCCGGTTGCGGCGGCTGCATTTTCAATGGAGGCGAAAATGTTGTAGGTCCGTGTGCTCAGATTTGGGTGCATTTTGGAGCCCTCTACTACGGCATCTCTCATAATCATATCGTGGTTTTGGGACGCTAAACCCCACATATCAATCAATATGAGTACACTTTGTGGGTGATTTCAAGTAACCTTATTTTTGTTTCACTAGCGCTCTTATACACTATAGTATCTTGCTTACAAAAGTTAACTATGAGAAGGTATGACGTGTAGTTATCCTTCGTCGATCCCTTTTGGAATGTATCTGCCCAAATGTTATTCCTGTAAGTATATAAGCTTTACAAGCGTAACTGTGAAATATTTTCAGTTAAGATAATATGGAAATGGACAGAATACAGCTGTCTTTTATTGAACGATTGCTGTTAAATTGTGCCAGAAATATCGCTGTTTGAACTATCGCTACCCCTGTGTCTGCGACGTAAAGAACATTGACGCAAGTTTTGGTCTCTTACGTTCCAATATGTGTACTGTGATGCTGGATGTCTTTTGTCCAAATAAATTTGGAGACGTCAAACACTGCAATGAATGCCCAAAAATTCTGACCTGGGGTTAAAATACACTTTATCATTTATCCATTTGAACATGAAAACTTGTAATTTTGAAAGCGTGTATGTCATCGAAAGCGCCAAATCTTAATAATGAAACATGCTGCTTCCTTGTGTTGAAAGCCCCACCTTGCACTACATTTTCGTGAAGGAAACGCTGAGAGGTACTAGGGAGCTTTAGAATAACTTTCGCAGGCGCTGCGGGTGTTACGGGCATAGCTGGCGCCATATGAGTTTTATTAGAATAGCGTTTGCCTTCCTGCAAACCACAACGCACGATCGCACCAGCACCGTAGTCTCGAAACCAGCATTTGCGTACTGGCACACGCCGCCCGCTTTCTCGAATTTCCTGCGTGCGGGCATGCGCAGCGGCAGCGACCGCACCGCAAGGGCTCGCGCTGCGCTAAGGCTCCCTACTAAGTGCATCTCTGCTGCGGTGTAAGATATAATTGTTTGTATCTTACACCGTGATCCCTACACAAAGCTTGCGTCTGCGTCAAATCAGCTGCGCGTCACACCAATGCGGTTCGTAAAATGCAATAGGTGGGGATCGCTTGAATACACGCAGATAACGTATACTTACTAGTGCATTTCCACTCGGCTTCTGGCTGTTCTGTTTGAATTAGTAGTATCCACTCGCGATGAAACTGAAAACAGTGTGCCGGAACGATTCTCGTGGAGCGTCTTGATTGTCGCAGGCAGCGCTAAGTTGTCAGATGAGCTCTAATACGTGGAAGTGGTGTGAGCGGGTACTTTTTCGCACTTCAAGCGTCAGAACTGCATTATGCCTTGTTTACATGCCACGACCCATGCGCGCCGTGGCTGCAGGCCAGTGTCTGGGCTGGTGTGGGTGCGAGAATATGTGCTCAGCTCGCTAGAAGCCTGGGTGTGAGATGGGCGTGCAATGCGTATATCACACGCAAGCTGCTGGCGCTCTGCAGGCAGCAATGAAGCAACCACAGTAACCACCAAATCAGCGCACTTCACCGGAGCCATCACCACGCACAATTTTATTTAGAAATTGTCTAAGAGAAGCTTATAAGCGAAAAACTGATCTGAATATTGTTCACGGGAAGCATTGCCATGGCGCCTTTTATATCCTGTGTAGCGTTCGTAAGCATTCCAACATGGCCAGGGACGGCATATCTCGATTGATATGTGGGGCTTAACGTCCCAAAGCCACCATATGATTATGAGAGATGCCGTAGCGGACGGCTCCGGAAATTTTGACCACCTGGGGTTCTTTAACGTGCACCCAAATCTGAGCACACGGGCCTACAACATTTCCGCCTCCATCAGAAATGCAGCCACCGCAGCCGGGATTCGATCCCACGACCTGCGGGTAAGCAGCCGAGTACCTTAGCCACTACACCGCCGCGGCGGGGCGGGACGGCATATCTCGGACAATCGATAAGCCATTTGGAGGTTGAACTTCAACAGCGTCTAAGACTTTGTCTATATCTACAATGCCCCATGTGCACAGTAAATGTTGCCAGACAGGCTTTTAACCTGCCACCGTGAATTTCAGCAAAGGCTAGAAACATTTGCTTTTGTTCTGCACCCCAGTTACAACCCCAATTTATGTCATACACACATATAATCACAACCGATGTGTTCCATCCAGTCTTATCTGCCTGAATGGACTCTCGGAGCTTTGAATAAATTCGCTCAGGACCTAATAAAGTTCTTTGTCTGTCTGTCTCGAGCATCTGAGGCTTATTATCATGCATGGAGGAAGAAAAATAGAGGGAGCATTACGTTATACGAGTGAAGCCCATTTTGTCGGCCCAACACGTGATCAAAACGTCACAGCCTGCGATTGGTTTTAGTACTCTAAGTGCTGGTCTGTCTTTGAGCGACCTGCGTGGGCCGGCCAGTTTGCGCCGAACAAATTAGCGCATTTCGACTAAAAGCTACCGGGCACCGTACTCCAATGTATCGGCAAGTCTCGTTGCTGGCGTGATTTTGTGCAAAAGGTCACGTGCTAGGCCGACAATCTTGCCTTCAAATTGGCACGGCTTGCCAAGGCTGCCCACGTGACGTCACGCTTTCTCCTTTTTTTTTCTTCCACGCGTATTACACTCTTGTTGCAGTGCATCCAAGAATGGCCGACAAGAGGTTTAGCTCTGCCGAAAGCACGTACACTACGGATTGCCTCTTGCAGCTCTCCCTCCCTGTGTGGAAAAAGCAAGAAAGAGAGAGCGCGTGAAATCGCCGACGTGACTAAAGTGCTTGAGAGGCTTTGCAAAGTATTCCTTTCTCGCTTTTAGATTCCTCTTTTTTTTACTCAACCGCCTTTCGGGCACTTGTGGTCGGAGTGCAACGTCCTTCAAACTACCGCAGGTGCGTCAGCTGCTAAAAGCAGTGTGTATAGAAAGGCACGCATCTTTTTCATTTCTTTCAAAGTGCGCTGATTTGCCAACGCGGTCCTGTCCAGGTGAGGGGAAGGGGGGGGGGGGGGGTAAACGGTGCCCTTACAAGCTGTGCCCCCGGCGAGAGCGATGCGCTGTGATGCAAGTAGCGTGGTTTAAAAGAAAGCTGACACCGAGTTCCAAACGAGGTCCCGTACGACTCGCAGCTTTCCGCAGCCGGTGAAGATGGGCGTGGGTGGCTTCGAAAAATGCATGGCGCATTTTCGAGTGATATTCTAGTTATCAAAAAAGGAAAATTCGGTGCGGCAAAAAGAAAAGAAAAATATATGGAGAGAGGAGGAGTTCGCATAAAGTGGTTAAACTTAACAAGGATTTCATTGCGTTTCAGGCAGGATTTATTTTTTTCTTTTGATCCCTTCTTCTGGTTCTGGGGTGCGTCGCATAGATTATGAGAAGGTTTGACTGCCTACTGTAGCAAAGTAACGCCAAGTGCTCGCTTTAGCGGCATAAAATATTGGAATACAAGTGCTGTACAAAAGAAAGAAAGAAAGAAAGAAAGAAAGAAAGTAAGAAAGAAAGAAAGAAAGAAAGAAAGAAAGAAAGAAAGAAAGAAAGAAAGAAAGAAAGAAAGAAAGAAAGAAAGAAGGAAAGAAAGAAAGAAAGCTTACTTGTAGGGCTAAAAAATCATTCATGGCCCGAAAATCGAACCTCGGGATGAGCATGCATATACTTCTAGAAGGGTCAATCGAATCTCTTTTCAACAGCGGAGCCGTTTAAGTTGGGCGTAAGGTGTAAAGTGGTGATAGCGAAAACCTTCTCAAGAGACGATTTCACTCCGAGAGCACACACAAACCTGCGCACCGATGTGACGTCACGCGTGGCCGCCGAACTGAAGAGAAGTCTTTTCACCCTCTCCTTCATCATCATTCGCTCAACCATCGTTGCTGTCTTCATTCTTTTCTTCTCTCCCAGAACACTTGCATCAATTTCTACGGAACGGGAAGTAACACCTCTGATGGGTGAATTGATGAGAAGAGAGCGACAGGAGGAGAACAAAAGATAGCAATAGAAAAATTCTATCGAAAATATTTCTTCGTGAGATGATATTCGAACACGCTTACACATGATCTGAAGATGAGCGTCTTGAACGCTTGGCTATCCAGACGTGCTAGTCTGGATAGCCGATAGCTTGCCTGATTGGCTAATCTCGATAGTATGACCTTGTATAGTACAGTATACTATAGGAAAACAGTGGCAAATGAAGGTGAGAAGGAGGAAGAGCAGGAGAAGGAGAGTGGAGAGTAAAATGGAACATATAGGAATGAGGTATAAAAGAAAGAAGATAGGATAAAAAAAGTGTAAAGAGACAAAGCAATATTGACCGAGAAAAGGAAAGATGGAGCAATAAGTACAGAGAGAGGGGGAGAAAGAAGGGGAAAAAGAGAAATGAAGAAAGACTTGGAAAGAGAAAAAATGGATAGAGGTAGAGAAGATGACAAAGAGCAAATGAAAATAGGCTGAGACAAAAGAGGCATACCCAAAACAGAGAGAATAGAAAAACTGAAAGAAATTGAGGCCGAAAAAATTGAAAATTTGCAAAACTTGGAAGAACAGAACAACAAGAATTACCTAGTTCACGCCAGCTTCACCATCTCAACAGCATTGCGCCTCCCATTCTAGTTACGTTATGTTAAGTTTTTTTGTCCATTCATGTGTCTACTAAAATGACAAAATGTTCCCCTCGCCCAACGTATACGCCACGAAAATTGCCAATGCAGCGTGGTAGGCTCAGGCGCACTGATGCAGATTCGCATGTTTTATACGCGGACACCGTTGTCCCAATAGTAACGTCGACGGCCAGTTCCCCGCGGCGCTGTTTGGACCGCACCCAGTCGCAGCACACCGAGCCTGCCACGTGCGTGGGAAGCACCAGGTGGCCGCGTTGCCTGGGGACCTCATATTATCGGCGCAAACGTAGGCGCAGTAGAGCACACTATGTGCTCTATCGCGTATGTGCATACTCGCCAGAGCCGATTGCCAACGGCATTATTGGCATGGCTCTGAAAAGGCTGTCCCTCCGGAGCACAGCGACCACAGCATGCATACTCAAAGCACCTGTGAGACTTCACGCTGGGTCGCAACTTCGACTGTCATTTTGAGGATGGATAGTGCATTCGGCGTTTCAAGTGGCTATACGTATATTGTGAGTGGAATTTATTGCCGTTGTAGGGCTTTCAAGTGGCACAGTGGCTCAGCATCACAAATTCTGCTCACAATAAGAACGAAACCAGCTAGGTGTGTGGATGAAAAAGTGCGTTAGTGCGCCTTTTGATCCCCTTGGTCCTGCACCGGAAGAAGGCATAGAGTAACAGTGGAATGGAATGAGGAGGAGGAGGAGGAAAGAACTTTATTCAGAGTCCGGCGAGTAGATGGGGTGGGCGATTGGCCCCGCCTAGGTTACGGCCAGGAGTCCTTGAATCCTGGCGGCTTCCTCGGCCCGCTGGACGGCCCACATTTGGTCTTCGAGGACGGAACTGAGCATTGCGGCTTCCCAGCGCGCGCGAAGGCTGTCAGCAGAGGCCGCATACTTGTTATCAGTACTAATCGCTCTACATTCCCATAACATATGCTCCAGAGTGGCTCTGGAGTCTCAACGCTTGCACCTGTCCGTTTTGTATATATCAGGATATATAATGTGCGATAACGCAGGATTCGGATATGTCCTAGTTTGTAACTGCCGCCATTCGACAGACTGTCTTTTAGATGCGGAGCATCTAATACTCGAGGCTTGTAGTGCGGCGCCGTCCGCAAGCTTCCTCCTCCTTCTTCCACCATCTGTGCATCCCTTCCTCCTCTACACACCGCGCGCGCTTCACTCCTCCACCATCTGTGCACCCTTCCTCCTCTACACACCGCGTGCTCTTCTCCTCTTCACGAACATTCGCTAGCTGTATAATGTAGCGCGCATGCGCCGTCACGCTTCGAGAACATCGGCAGCTGACGCGCGCGCATGCGCCGTCGCGCTTCGAGAACATCGGCAGCTGACGCGCGCGCATGCGCCGTTGCGCTTCTCCCCCTTCTCGAACATTCGACAGCTGACAGTGCATGCGCCGTCGCGCTGTATATATACTCAAGGTCGGTGCTCGCTCGCTCAGTTGCCGCTCGTCGGTTGGTTTGTACGGCGCGTCGACGTCCGAGGTCGCAATGATCGACGTCCCTTCGACCAGCGCCGGCCAAAGTGTTGGCGGAACCGCTCAAAGTTCGTCGCAATAAATAAACACCGCCCTTTCGCATACGTGTCGTACGTGTTCACTCATTTAACACCCCTCCTACAACCACGTTAACCAATTTAGCCAGCGACCCAAGTAAGTCGCAATTTAACACCTCATTTCACAACCACGTTAACCAATTTAGCCATCGACCCAAGTAAGTCGCACTTTAACACCCCTTTAACCAATTATATGCTCCGCATCCTCCTCAGTGTTCCCCCGAGGGAAGCTGCGGGCAATTTTTTTGTTAATTTTGGGTGAGGGGGCGGAAATATGCCCCTCTGTAATCTATAATGTTTTGTAATTTCATTGTATCTGGTCATTCTGTCTTCCCACTCCCACTCGTCTGCCACGCCGTAATCACCGGAAGAGGTTGGGGCGGCACTTGAGAGGGCAGCTCGGTCGGTGAGCCCTCGAGCTGCGTCATGTACAGCCCCGTTGTTGCTGTCCCCCGCGATGGCATGAGCAGGTGTCCATATAATATATGTATTTCTGGGGCTTGTTCGACACCCTACTTTGAGAATACGTAGTGCCTCCGGGGAGATGCGGCCGTTGGCAAAGTGTCTCACTGCCGTTTGAGAGTCACTGACTATCACGGTTGCGTTTGTCTGAGCTACAGCGAGCGCTATGGCTACCTCTTCCGCTGTCTCGGTACTTGTGGTGCGTATCGTTGCGCATGTCGTACAGCGTTTGTTGCTATCGATTACGGCTGCGGTAAACCCCCGTTTGCGCTTGAATCGAGCAGCGTCTACGAAAACTGCGTCCTTGTCATTACCGAACTTTTTTGTATTTGTTTTGCTCTTGTCTCTCGTCTAGCTTTATTGTGTTCGGGGTGCATGTTTTTTGGCAAGGGTGGTATCATCATTGTTTCCCTGGTCTCTTTTGGAATGTCCACCTTAACGCCGTGTTGCGTGTGATACGTTATGCCTAGTCGCTCTAGAATATGTCTTCCTGCTCGTGTCTTAGAGAGACGTTCATATTGCGCCGTACGCTGCGCCTCAATAAGCTCATCTATTGTATTGTGCAGGCCTAGCTGTAACAGTTTGTCGGTGCTTGTGCTAATCGGTAGCCCTATTGCTAGTTTGAATATTTTCCGAATGAGGCAGTCTAGCTTGATCTTTTCCGCGACTTGCCATTTTAAGTATGGCGCTACGTATACTATTCTGCTTATCACGAATGCCTGTATCAACCTTATCGTGTTTTCCTCCCTCATGCCACTGTGCTTAGTTGCTATCCTTTTTATGAGTCTCATTATTTGGGCTACAGTTGCATCCAGTCGCCTGAGGATTCCTCCATTGTTGCCCTTGGCTTCGATGAGCAGACCCAGTACCCTGATCCTGTCGACTATGGGTATGGTTTTTCCATCGGCTGTTCTTAACTGTATTTCTTCTCTATGAGCAAGACCTTGCAGGCAGTTGCCTGGTTTGCGACCTCTACGAGTAGGTCTGTAAAGCAGCAGCTCTGATTTTTCCGCAGAGCAGGCTAGCCCAGTACCTTCCAGATACCGCTCGACCGTTTCGACTGCTGTTTGAAGCGTTTCCTCTATTTCGCCATCACTACCACTTCTCACCCATAGGGTGATGTCGTCGGCATATATAGTATGATTGAGTCCTTCGATTGCTTGGAGTTTGGTTGGCAGTCCAATTAGAGCCAGATTGAATAACATAGGTGATAATACCGAGCCTTACGGCGTACCTGCACTGCCCATCTCAACTTCCTCTGAAACTAGGTCCCCTATCATGATCTTTGCCTTCCTTCCCGTCAGGAAATTACGCACGTAATTGTACGTCCGTTGTCCTAGATCTAGATCGTTTACCCGTTTTAGCACCGTTGCATGGGTTACATTATCAAAGGCCTTCTTGAGGTCTAACCCTAGAATGGCCTTTGTCGCTGTTCCCAGATTATCTATAATCTGGTGTTTTAACTGTAGCATTGCGTCTTGCGTTGAGAGGTTCCTCCTGAACCCTATCATTGTGGGTGGAAGCGCATCCCGGTCCTCGAGATAGGTAGTTATCCTCTCCAGAATCACGTGCTCCATGAGTTTCCCCACGCAAGATGTGAGAGATATGGGTCTCAAGTCCGCAATCTGCACTCGCTTGCCTGGCTTGGGTATTAACACGATTTTTGGAGTCTTCCATTGTTGCGGAATCTGTCCTGCCTTCCATGATTTGTTAATGAATTCAGTTAACTTAGTTATGGACTCGTCATCCAAATTGCGTAGCGTTTTGTTAGTTATGCCATCTGGTCCAGGTGCTGATCTAGTATTGAGTTTTTGCAAGACGGCCCTCACTTCTGCCTCCCCGATCTCGTTGTCTAAATCATCATTTGCCAGCCCTGTGTAATCAGGGTGTGTAACGGGAAGCGCTTGAGAGATGTATGTTTTCTTGATTTCATTCAGGAAATCCTGCTCTGTACCTTGATATCTTTGTATTAACCGATTAATATTGTGCCTTTCTGCCAACTTGTTTCCGTCCGGGTTTAACAAATGTCTAAGGATGGTCCACGTTTTCGCCATTCCTATCTGGTTGTCCATGTCATTGCACTTTTCCTCCCACTGTTGTCTGCACAGCTGCTGGGCGTATTGCTCTATATCTCTGTTCAATTTAGCTATCTTTCTACGAAGTGTCCGGTTGTGCCTTTGGTTTTTCCACCTCCGTTGTAAACCTTCCTTAGCTTCCCACATGTGGAGAAGCTTATTGTCTACATACTCTAGCTGCGCCTCCGGTGGCACCGTTTGCGTAGCGGCCTCCACGTCTCGTTTTAACTTTTTGGTCCATTCCTCAATACTCCCTATCATTTCGTCGGGCTCCTCTCTGATGTTTCGGAACTTGTCCCAATCGACAAGTTTAAGTTGTCTGCCTTTTGCCTTCCTCGGCCCTGCCCTGACCGTTATTTCAAGTATAAAATGATCGCTTCCCAAATCATGTTGCGTATTGGTCCATTGCGTGTCTAGTATATTTTTGGTGAACGTCAAATCTGGCGTGGTATCCGCGCAAACGCTAGTACCTGTTCTTGTAGGAATGGATGGATCGGTCACGAGCGTCAGGCCCTCCTCCTGTGCGTCCAACCACAAGTTCCTGCCTTTCTGGGTTTCGATCCTGTATCCCCATGCACAGTGTGGGGCGTTGAAATCTCCTCCAATCACTAGCGCCCGGTTGCCCGTTATAGCGAGGGTTTTTCGAAACAGCGTGCGGAATTTGTGCTTTCTGCATTTAGGACTGCTGTAAATATTCAATACAAAAAGACTGTCCTCTGTTTTTCGCGAGGGTATGAGTTCGAGGAGAATGTGATTTATTGCCTT